>NW_021703783.1:68792079-68922054 GCF_005190385.1 Monodon monoceros
CCCCCCCCCCGCCTGAGTGAGCCAGAGCCCCCTAGTCAGCTGCTCCTTTAAGCCCCTCCTGTCTGGGGGAAGAACACATGAAAAGGGTGACCTACAAGCAGAGGCAGGGCCAAATCCAAAGCTGAACCACAGCAGTTGTGCTAACAAAGAAGAGAAAGGGAAATTTCTCCATGAAGCCTCAGAAGTAGCAGATAAAATCTCCACAATATCAACTTGATGTACCATGTATCTGTGGAATACCTGAATAGACAACAAATCATCTCAAAATTGAGGCAGTGGACTTTGGGAGCAACTGTAGACTTGGGGTTTGCTGTCTGCGACTAACTAGTTTCTGATTTATACAGTTACCTTAGTTTAGTTTTTACTGCTTGTTATCACTGAGGATTTGTTTATTGGTTTTGTTGCTCTCTTCTATTACTTTTTAATTTTTTAATATATTTTTAGGTGTTTATTTTAATAACTTTACTTATTTTATGTACGTTTTCCTTTCTTTCTTTTTTTCTCCCTTTTCTTCTGAGCTGTGTGGCTGACAGTGTCTTGGTGCTCCAGCCAGGTGTCAGGCCTGAGCCTCTGAGGTGGGAGAGCCAAGTTCAGGACACTGGACCACCAGAGATGTACAGGCCCCACGTAATATCAATTGGCGAGAGCTCTCCCAGAGACCTCCATCTCAATGCTAAGACCCAGTTCCACTCAATGACCAGAAAACTCCAAAGATGGACACCCCATGACAAACAGCTAGCAGGACAGAAACACATCCCCACCCACTAGGAGGGAGGGTGCTTAAAATCAAAGTAAGTCCACAGACACCTCAAAACACACCACTGGACGTGATTCTCCCACCAGCAAGACAAGACCCAGCCTCATCCACTAGAACACAGGCACCAGTCCCCTAAACCAGGAATCCTACACAACCCAATGAACCAACCTTACCCACTGCAGGCAGACACCAAAAACAACGGGTACTATGAACTTGAACCCTGTGAAAAGGAGACCCCAAACACAGTAAATTAAGAAAAATGAGAAGACAGAGAAATACACTGCAGATTAAAGAGAAAAGTAAAAACCAACCAGACCAAACAAATAAAGGGGAAACAGGCAATCTACCTGAAAAAGAAGAAAAAGAATTCAGAGTAATGATAATAAAGATAATCCAAAATATTGGAAACAGAATGGAGAAAATACAAGAAATGGTTACCAAGGATATAGAAGAACTAAAGAACAAACAAACAATGCGGAACAACACAATAAATGAACTTAAAAATTTTCTAGAAGGAATCAATAGCAGAATAACTGAGGCAGAAGAACAGATAAGTGACCTGGAAGATAAAAGAGTGAAAATAACTACCACAGGGCAAAATAAAGAAAAAAGAATGAAAAGAATTGAGGACAGTCTTAGAGACCTCAGGGACAACATTAAATGTACCAACATTCAAATTATAGGGGTCCCAGAGGAAGAAGAGAAAAGGAAAGGGACTGAGAAATTATTTGAAGAGATTGTAGTTGACAGTTCCCTAACATGGGACAGGAAATAGTCAATCAAGTCTAGGAAGTGCAGAGAGTCCCATACAGGATAAATCCAAGGAGAAACATGACAAGACACATATTAATCAAACTATCAAAAATTAAATACAAAGAAAAAATATTAAAAGCAGCAAGGAAAAAACAACAAATAATATACAAGGGAATCCCCATAAGGTTAACAACTGATCTTTCAGCAGAAACTCTGCAAGCCAGAAGGGAGTGGCAAGACATATTTAAAGTGATGAAAAGGAAAAACCTACAACCAAGATTACTCTACCCAGCAAGGATCTCATTCAGATTTGACAGAGAAATTAAAACTTTTACAGACAAGCAAAAGCTAAGAGAATTCAGCACCACCAAACCAGCTTTACAACAAATGTTAAAGGAACTTCTCTAGGCAGGAAACACAAGAAAAGGAAAATACCTAAAAAAAAAAACCACGAAAGAATTAAGAAAATGGTAATAGGAATATACATATCGATAATTACCTTAAATGTAAATGGATTAAATGCTCCAACCAAAAGACATAAACTGGCTGAATGGATACAAAAACAAGACCTGTATATATGCTGTCTACAAGAGACCCACTTCAGACCTAGGGACACATACAGACTGAAAGTGAGGGGATGGAAAAAGATATTCCATGCAAATGGATATCAAAAGAAAGCTGGATTAGCAATTCTCATTAACAGACAAAACAGTCTTTATAATAAAGACTATTACAAGAGATAAAGAAGGATACTACATAATGATCAAGGTACCAATACAAGAAGACATAACAATTGTGAATATTTATGCACCCAACATAGGAGCACCTCAATACATAAGGCAGATGTTAACAGCCATAAAAGGGGAAATCAACAGTAACAAAATAATAGTAGGGGACCCTAACACCAGAGTAGGGGACCTTAAAACCCCACTTTCACCAACAGACACATCATGCAAAATGAAAATAAATAATGAAACAGAAGCTTTAAATGACAATTAGACAAGATGGACTTCATTGATATTTATAGGACGTTCCATCCAGAAACAATAGAATACACTTTCTTCTCAAGTGCTCATAGAACATTCTCCAGGATAAATCATACCTTGGGTCACAAATCAAGCCTCAGTAAATTTAATAAAATTGAAACCATACCAAGTATCTTTTCTGACAACAATATGAGACTAGATATCAATTACAGGAAAAAATCTGTAAAAAATAAAAACAGATGGAGACTAAACAATACACTACTAAATAACCAAGAGATCACTGAAGAAATCAGAGGAAACCAACAAATACCTAGAAACAAATGACAATGAAAACAGGATGATTCAAAACCTATGGGATGCAGCAAAAGCAGTTCTAAGAGGCAAGTTTATAGCAATACAATCCTACCTCAAGAAACAAGAAATATCTCAAATAAATGACCTAAACTTACACCTAAAGCAATTAGAGAAAGAAGAAGAAGAACAACAAAAACTACGTTAGTAGAAAGACAGAAATCATAAAGATCAGATCAGAAATAAATGAAAAAGAAATGAAGGAAACAACAGCAAAGATCAATAAAACTAAAAGCTGGTTCTTTGAGAAGATAAAGAAAATTGATAAACCATTAGCCAGACTCATCAGGAAAAAAACAGACAAGACTCACATCAACAGAATTAGAAAGGAAAAACGAGAAGTAACAATCGACACTGCAGAAATACAAAGGATAATAAGAGATAACTACAAGCAACTATATGCCAATAAAATGGACAACCTGGAGGAAACAAAGTTTGAGAAAAGCACAACCTTCCAAGACTGAACCAGGAAGAAATAGAAAATATAAACAGACAAATCACAAGCACTGAAATGGAAACTGATTAAAAATCTTCCAACAAACAAAAGCCCAGCACCAGATGGCTTTACAGGTGAATTCTATCAAAGATTTAGAAAAGAGCTAATGTCTACCCTTTTCAAACTCTTCCAAAATACAGCAGAGGGAGGAACACTCCCAAACTCATTCTACAAGGCCACCATCACACTTATACCAAAACTAGACAAAGATGTCACAGAAAAAACTACAGGCCAATTTCACTGATGAACATAGATGCAAAAATCCTCAACAAAATACTAGCAAACAGAATCCAACAGCACATTAAAAGGATCATACACCATGATCAAGTGGGGTTTATTCCAGGAATGCAAGGATTCTTCAATATACGCAAATCTATCAATGTGATAAACCATATTAACAAACTGAAGGAGAAAAACCATATGATCATCTCAATAGATGCAGAGAAAGCTTTCGACAAAATTCAACACCCATTTATGATAAAAATTCTCCAGAAAGTAGGCATAGAGGGAACTTACCTCAACATAACAAAGGCCATATATGACAAACCCAGAGCCAACATCATTCTCAATGGTGAAAAACTGAAACCATTTCCTCTAAGATCAGGGACAAGACAAGGCTGCCCACTCTCACCATTATTATTCAACATAGTTTTGGAAGTTTTAGCCACAGCATTCAGAGAAGAAAAAGAAATAAAAGGAATACAGATCAGAAAAGAAGAAGTAAAGCTGTCACTGTTTGCAGATGACATGATACCATACACACAGAACCCTAAAGATGCTACCAGAACACTACTAGAGCTAATCAATGAATTTGGTAAAGTAGCAGGATACAAAATTAATGCACAGACATCTCTTGCATTCCTATACACTAACAATGAAAGATCAGAAAGAAAAACTAAGGAAACAATCCCATTCACGACTGCAATGCAATGAATAAAATACCTAGGAATAAACCTACCTAAGGAGGTAAAAGGCCTGTACTCACAAAACTATAAGACACTGATGAAAGACATCAAACATGACACAAACAGATGGAGAGATATACCATGTTCTTGGATTGGAAGAATCAACATTGTGAAAATGACTATACTAACCAAAGCAATCTACAGATTCAATGCAATTCCTATCAAACTATCAATGACATTTTTCACAGAAACAGAACAAAAAATTTCACAATTTGTATGGAAACACAAAAGACCCCAAACAGCCAAAGCAATCTTGAGAAAGAGAAACGGAGCTGGAGCAATCAGGCTCCCTGACTTCAGTCTATACTACAAAGCTACAGTAATCAAGACAGTATGGTACTGGCACAAAAGCAAACATATAGATCAATGGAACAGGACAGAAAGCCCAGAGATAAACCCACACACATATGGTCACCTTATCTTTGATAAAGGAGGCAAGCATATACAATGGAGAAAAGACAGCCTCTTCAATAAGTGATGCTGGGAAAACTGGACAGCTACATATAAAGGAATGAAAGTAGAACACTTTGTAACATCATACACAAAAGTAAACTCAAAATGGATGACAGACCTAAATGTAAGGCCAGACACTATCAAACTCTTAGAGGAAAATATAGGCAGAACACTCTATGACATAAATCACAGCAAGATTCTTTTTGACCCACGTCCTAGAGAAATGGAAATAAAAACATAAATAAAGAAATGGGACCTAATGAAACTTAAAAGCTTTTGCACAGCAAAGGAAACCATAAAAAAGACGAAAAGACAACTCTCAGAATGGGAGAAAATATTTGCAAATGAAGCAACTGACAAAGGATTAATTTCCAAAATTCACAAGCAGCTCATGCAGCTCAGTATCAAAAAAACAAGCAACCCAATACAAAAATGGGCAGAAGAGCTAAACAGAAATTTCTCCAAAGAAGATATGCAGTTTGCCAACAAACATATGAAAGGATGCTCAAGTCACTAATCATTAGAGAAATGCAAATCAAAACTACAATGAGGTATCACCTCACACTGGTCAGAATGACCATCATCAAAAAATCTACAAACAATGAATGCTGGAGAGGGTGTGGAGAAAGGGAAACCCTCTTGCACTGTTGGTGGGAATGTAAATTGATACAACCACTATGGAGAACAGTATGGAGGTTCCTTAAAAAACTACAAATAGAACTACATTACGACCCAGCAATCCCACTATTGGGCATATACCCTGAGAAAACCATAATTCAAAGAGTCATGTACCACAATGTTCACTGCAGCAATATTTACAATAGCCAGGATATGGAAGCAACCTAAGTGTCTATTGACAAATGAATGGATAAAGATGTGGCACATATATACAATGGAATGCTACTGAGTCATAAGAAGAAACGAAACTGAGTTATTTGCAGTCAGGTGGATGGACCTAGAGTCTGTCATACAGAGTGAAGTAAGTCAGAAAGAGAAAAACAAATACCATGCTAACACATATATATGGAATCAAAAAAAAAATTTTTTTTCTGAAGAACTTAGGGGCAGGACAGGAATAAAGATGCAGACGTAGAAAATGGATTTGAGGACACGGGGAGGGGGAAGGGTAAGCTGGGACGAAGTGAGAAAGTTGCAGTGACATACATACACGACCATATGTAAAACAGATAGTTAGCGGGAAGCAGCCACATAGCACAGGGAGATTAGCTCAGTGCTTTGTGACCTCATAGAGGGGAGGGACACACAAGAGGGAGGGAATACGAGGATATATGTATACATATAGCTGATTCACTTTGTTATACAGCAGCAACTAACACAACAACGTAAAGCATTTATACTACAATAAAGATGTTACCAAAAAACAAGGAAAAGTAGACACCAATATTTCTCATGAACAGAGATGCAAAGTCCTCAACAAAATGTTAATAAATTTTCTTTTTTGTACAAAAGAAATATGTTTAAATGGTCACAACAGCTAAACCCGCTATTATGTTTAGTAACATACCCTAGTGAATTTAGGTATTTGACTCATTTAGGATCCTGTATTGTATAAATTTTATTTTATTTTATATTTTCACATCTTTATTGGAGTATAATTGCTTTACAATGGTGTGTTAGTTTCTGCTTTATAACAGAGTGAGTCAGTTATACATATACATATGTTCCCATATCTCTTCCCTCTTGCGTCTCCCTCCCTCCCACCCTCCCTATCCCACCACTCCAGGGGGTCACAAAGCACTGAGCTGATATCCCTGTGCTATGTGGCTGCTTCCCACTAGCTATCTACCTTACGTTTCGTAGTGTATATATGTCCATGCCTCTCTCTTGCTTTGTCACAGCTCACCCTTCCCCCTCCCTATATCCTCAAGTCCGTTTTCCAGCAGGTCTGTGTCTTCATTCCTGTCTTACCCCTAGGTTCTTCATGACATTTTTTTTCCTTAAATTCCATATATATGTGTTAGCATATGGTATTTGTCTTTCTCTTTCTGACTTACTTCACTCTGTATGACAGACTCTAGGTCTATCCACCTCATTACAAATAGCTCAATTTCGTTTCTTTTTATGGCTGAGTAGTATTCCATTGTATATATGTGCCACATCTTCTTTATCCATTCATCCGATGATGGGCACTTAGGTTGTTTCCATCTCCGGGCTATTGTAAATAGAGCTGCAATGAACATTTTGGTACATGACTCTTTTTGACTTATGGTTTTCTCAGGGTATATGTCCAGTAGTGAGATTGCTGGGTCATATGGTAGTTCTATTTGTAGTTTTTTAAGGAACCTCCATACTGTTCTCCATAGTGGCTGTACCAATTCACATTCCCACCAGCAGTGCAGGAGTGTTCCCTTTTCTCCACACCCTCTCCAGCATTTATTGTTTCTAGATTTTTTTGATGATGGCCATTCTGACTGGTGTGAGATGATATCTCATTGTAGTTTTGATTTGCATTTCCCTAATGATTAATGATGTTGAGCATTCTTTCATGTGTTTGTTGGCAGTCTGTATATCTTCTTTGGAGAAATGTCTATTTAGGTCTTCTGCCCATGTTTGGATTGGGTTGTTTGTTTTTTTGTTATTGAACTGCATGAGCTGCTTTTAAATTTTGGAAATTAGTCCTTTGTCAGTTGCTTCATTTGCAAATATTTTCTCCCATTGTGAGTTGTCTTTTGGTCTTGTTTATGGTTTCCTTTGCTGTGCAAAAGCTTTTAAGTTTCATTAGGTCCCATTTGTTTATTTTTGTTTTTATTTCCATTTCTCTAGGAGGTGGGTCAAAAAGGATCTTGCTGTGATTTATGTCATAGAGTGTTCTGCCTATATTTTCCTCTAAGAGTTTGATAGTGTCTGGCCTTACATTTAGGTCTTTATTCCATTTTGAGTTTACTTTTGTGTATGGTGTTAGGGAGTGCTCTAATTTCATACTTTTACATGTACCTCTCCAGTTCACCAATATTTCTCATGAACAGAGATGCAAATGTCCTCAACGAAATGTTAATAAATTGATTCCAACAATGTATAAAGAATTATATACCACAACTTAATGGGATTTATTACAAGTATGAAAGGCTGGTTTGACTTTGAACAGTAATTAAAGTAATCTATCATATCAACAGATTAAGAAAAAATATATCATTTGAGATAAAAAAAATATTTTCATGAATGCCCTTTCATGAAAAACTATCTGCAAACTAGGAATAGAAACAAACTTTCTCAACTTGATAAAGAACATCTGCAAAGAATGGAGTTTCTCATCTGGAGAGAAACTGGACACTTTTCCCCTAAAATCAGAAACAAGGCAAATATGTCCTCTCTCAACACTCCTACTCAACATTACCTAGCTATTTCAATAAGGGAAAAAATGGAAATAAAAGTTATATAGACTGGGAGGGAAGAAATAATACTGTCTTTTTTGGCAGGTAACATAATTGTCTAAATAGAATATTCCAAAGAATCTGCAATTACTGGTACCGATAAGCAAGTACAGAAAGGTTGTGCGATGCAAGGTTAACATACCAAAATCAGTTATTTTCACATATACTAGTAATGAACAATTGGATCTTGAAGTTTAAAAACATATATAATTTAAATAGCGCCAAAAAATAATTAGGTATAATACTAACAAAATACAGAGTTTCTGTAATATGTACACAGAAAACTACAGAACTCTGATAGAATGGATCAAAGATCTAAATAAATGAAGAGATATACTGTGTTCCTGGATTAAGATTCAATATTGTTAATATCAATATGAATTCTTCCCATCATGATCTATAGATTGATTGCAACCCAAATCAAAATCCCAGTGAGCTGTTTTATAGATAACAAACTGATTCTAAAGTTTACATGGAAAGATTAAAGACCTAGATTAGCCAACAAAATCAGTAAATGAACAAAGTTGGTAATAAGAACAATATAGTATTTGCAAAAGAATGGACACATAGATCAATGCAACAGAATGGAGACCCCAGCAAGAGACCCTCACACAAATACAGTAAACTGATCTTTGAAAAAGAAGCAAACGTGATTCAAAGGAAGAAGAATAGTCTGTGCAACAACTGGTTCTCAACTATTATACAGTATATGCACAAAAATGAACCTAGAGACAAATATCACACCGTATACAAAAATTAACTCAAAAAGGATCAAAGATCTAAATGTAAAATGTAAATCTATAAAATAGGAGAAAATCTATATGATCTTTCATTCAATAGTGAGTTTTTATATGAAACATTAAAATTAAGACCTATGAAACAATAAAATAAGTTGGATTTTATTAAAATTTAAAAAATCTGTTCTGTGAAAGACATTGTTAAGAGAATGAAAAGACAAGCCACAAATTGGAAGAAAATATTTGCAAAATATATATCTGATAAAGTACTTATCTCCAAATTATACAAAGAACTCTTAAAACTCAACAATGTGGATACAAACAATCCAATTTTTAAATGCGCAAAATATCTGAAAAGAAAAATAACCAATGATAAAGGGATGGTAAATATATAAAACGATATTTAAGATCATTTGTAATTACAGAATTGCAAATACTAAAACCACAATGATATACCAATACACAGCTATTAGAATGGTTAAAATACAAAAAACTAACAATACCAAATGCTAGCAAGGATGTGGAGCAATAAGAACTCTCATTCATTTCTGGTGGAAATGAAAAATGATATAGCCACTTTGCAAGATAGTTTTCAGTTTCTTACAAACCTAAACATAATCTTATCATGAAATCCAGTTAACTGCAATTGCTCTCCTAGTCACTGACCCAACTGACTTCAAAACAGGCTTACACAGAAACTTCCACGTAAATGTTTATAACACATTTATTCATAGTTTCCAAACACTGGAAGCAGTGAAAGTGTTAATAGGTGAATAGATAAACAAACTGTGATCATCCATACAATGAAATATTTAGCAATAAAAAGAAATGAGCTATCAAGCCACTCAACAATTTGAATGGATTTAAATTGATAAATTTTAAAAGGCTACCCACTTTATGATTCTGAATAAGTGATATTCTGAAAAAGATAAAACTATAGCAACAATAAAAAGTACTAGGAGTTTCCCAGGAGGTTATAGGGAAGTAGGGAGGTCTGAAACAGTGCAGCCCAGGAAAATTTTTAGCGTAGTGAAACTATTCTGTATAATACTGAATATAGATACATGACAATGTGTATTTATCAAAATAGATGGAACATATAAAAATTTTAAAAACATAATTTAAGAGGTTAGAGGAGCCAAAGATGAAATGCAGAATGTAAGAAAACAATCTGTTATTACAAACGTATGAAACCATGAAGGGAGTGGGAGAAAAGGGTGTTGAAATGGTGATGTACGTGTGATTAAAGACAAAAGAAACAGTATATAAGTACTAAACTATACTAAATAAAGTCATTTCCCAAGGTGACAGAGTTTAACAATTCTGACACTGCTCTACATGTATACTGGAATTGAATAATTAAGCAAATGGATTGCAAATGGTAGGAACCACATTTCTCACTGTTAGATTAAGAGTCTACAGATAAGCAAGGGAAAGAGGCTAGAATGATCTATGTGGTAATAGATTATTGTTGGAGACATCAGTATGAACTCATGTTTATCTTAATATAGATACAAATGGTTACATACAGAAATATTCAGAGATACATATAAACAAGTATTAGTACACACACCTGTATTTACAAGCGCTTTCAGTGGAAAGGCCTAGAAGCAACTACAACCAGTAGCAATGAGCACACCTAGCACCTAGATTCTTGTTCTCTAAAATTATTCTTCAATTAAAGGAACCAGGCCTCCTTGGACAGCTGGCTGAATGTATGGCTGAAGCAGGGAATACACAAGGTGGGTCTGGAGCAACTAGTAAGGCCAGAAAGAAAGTGTTCAATAACACACACACACACACACAATGACTGGTTTATGTAAAAGATACACAGGAGCCAACTCAAAGAGCATTCAATGGCCAAAGCTGTAATCATCTGAGGCAACAAATTAAATAAAATGGTATTAAATTATAACCAAAATATATAAAATAATACGCATGATTCCACACTGATAGAAATAATTGATTAAATCAACAAATAAATGGGGGGAAATCTCCAGTGTAGAATTCCAAATAATGTACGTACCTATTCTGCTCTCAAGGAGGTGGAGTATAAATTCCCACTCCTTAAGTGTGTGCTGCACAGAGTGACTTCTTCCCAGAGAGCATTAATATGGAAAGGCGAGGTAGGTGGGGTGGTAACCTTAGAGTAGGGAAACTTGGCAAACACTGCTTCAGCCAGTGAACAAGGTTAAGATCAACAGTGATGAGTCATGTGGATAATATGTACCCTTGATATACTGTGATGATAATGTAACTTTAGCTCTGTGGTCTTCCTCCCAAGAACACCTAAACCCCAGTATAATCATGAGAAAAACAGATAAACTCAAATTGAAGGACATTCTACAGAGTACCCAGCCACTCACTACTCATCTAAACTCTCAAGGTCATTAAATAAAGGGAAAAAAGGGGGGAATCAAAGAAAGTATAAGAAACTGTAACAGTCAAGAAGAGGCTAAAGAGACATGATAACTAAATGCAATGTAGTATCTTGGATAAGACACTGGAAAAGCAAGAGGACATTAGGTAAAAAGGAAGGAAATCTGAATAAGACATGAATTAAATAATGATGTATTGCTATTTTTTCATTAATTGTAACATGTGTACCATATGAAAGTAATGTTAACAATCAGGAAAGCTGGGTGCGTAATATAATGCAACTCTCTTTACTATCCTCACAATTTTTCTGTAAATATAAGTATTTTCTAAAAATTAAAATTCATTAAGAAATCAAATTTAAAAAAATAAGCAGTACACTGAAAATCTCTTCCACGAGGAGCTGCAACTTAAACAATATAAAAGAAAATTGTCAACCCAAGTGTCCATCAACAACAGATGAATAGGTAAAGTAGATGTGGTTGTCGGTGTTCACACACACACAGACACACACACACACACACACACACACACAAAATGGAACAGTACCCAGCAATAAAAAAGTAAAATTTGGGCTTCCCTGGTGGCGCAGTGGTTGAGAGTCTGCCTGCCGATGCAGGGGACACAGGTTCGTGCCCCGGTCCAGGAAGATCCCACATGCCATGGAGTGGCTGGGCCCGTGAGCCATGGCCACTTAGCCTGCGCATCTGGAGCCTGTGCTCCGCAACAGGAGAGGCCACAACAGTGAACGGCCTGCGTACCGCAAAAAAAAACAGAAAACAAAAAAAACCTAAAATTTTACCATTTGCAACAACATGGATGGACCTGGAGAATAGTATGCTTAGTGAAATAAGTCAGAGAAAACCAAATACTGTATGTTATCACTTATATATGGAATCTAAAAAATAATACAAATGAATAATACAAAATAATTCAAAAAAATATAGCAAAACAGAAACAGACTCACAGATACAGAGAATACACTAGTGGTTACCAGTGGGGAGAGGGAAAGGGGGGAGGGGCAAGACAGCGGTAGGAGATTAAGAGGTACAAACTGCTCTGTATATTGATAAAATAAACTACAAGGATATATTGTACAGCAAAGGGAATATAGCCAATATTTTATAATAACTTTAAATGGTATATAATCTACAAAAATACTGAATTGCTGTGTTGTACACCTGAAACTAAAATAATATTGTAAATCAACTATACTTCAATAAAAAAAACCTAAGAAAATTGTCAGTAACTTTTATGAATTGGTCACAGAAGAGGGAATTCTTTGACTGTGGTCATATCAAAGGCTTCTTGACAAAAAAATAAAATTTAATAACATATTAAAAAAACCTCATAACCTTTCTACAGAGAGTGCCTCCATGGAGGTATTAATGAAACAAAGAAACAAGAGTTGAGCCTTAATTTCTTCATGTTTCTGTATTAAACTTTCAATATCTTTTCTCTTGTCATTATTATTTATGATTGTCCTCATCAGGTACTCCTTAAAATTACATAACATTTTAAGTTAATGACTTGTTATCATTAACTTTCGGCAGTAGTCAAAAAAGATTTGTCTCAGATTCTCCAGGAATGTTAGGTCCAGATTTGCTTATAATCTTTTAAAGTAAAAACACTGGAAAAATACTGTCGGTTTGCAAACTCAGGAGCTTCTCTGGGTGAAATCTGAAACTGGCCCTCATACACAGAGGGCAAGGAGGGACTGGAGAAAGAGGCAGACCCTTCCAGATTGCAGGTGGCAGCTTTAATAAGCAAGGGAACTTACATGTGCTTGTCTTGGGCAGCCACAAGATGAATAGATCTCCACATCCACCCACCAGAATCTTAAAAGTTTATATGAAGGCCTTAACAGGGTTCAGTCATGTATAGAGTCCAGATAGTCTCAAAGTTGCATCTTTGAAATGGCTCTAGCTATGTAAATGGTGGGCAGAATGGGGGTAAGCAGTCTCCAATTGCCCGGGTCCTGCTCGGGTGTTAACCAGCAGTCATGTCCTCTCAAGGACCTCCTCCAACAAATACTGTCTCAACAGCGTACCAGCCATCCCAGACTTACAGAGAAGCATACAAAGAGAAGGAAGTTCAGTAAAGAGAAAGCTCATGGTCCTACTGCACAGAGAAATGTATCCAAATAGCATACTGACCCCTAAGGTCACTAAACTTTGCTGAAGCAGTGGCAACCAAAAAAAGGAATATGATGAGACCTGGAAGAAGTATCAACGTTTTCTGAAGAAACAAATGAAGTTATGTAATATAAGTGTAGTGTTGTGTGTACATAGTATATAAGTTTTGTTCATTAAAAAACAAAAGCCTATGCCATACCCTGAAGAGAAACTTTGAAACCAATCTAACCACATTCTACCAAATTAGTATTATCCATATCTTACTACTAACAAGAGATAAATTAAAATTAATTAGGAAATTTTATATATTAAAAATGTTTAATTTAGGTTCAGAAATTCATTTAGCCTACAGAAAATACCCTTAGGCATTTTGATTTTAGTGACTCATCAACTAATTTCTCCTAGAATGTTTGAGAAAGGCCCATAAGTGAAATGATACAAGCTAAATCATTAGAATAAAATTCAGGGGTTTTTTTTCTTTTCTTTCTTTTTTTTTAAATCAGACTACCTTTTCTTATAATAGAAAGAATCCAAAGGAATTATGTTAAATCCAAGTGACTTTTATGAAGAAATAAAAGCTTTACTACACCAATGTTACATAAAATTTCAGTGTTTCAAATGAAAGAAACCCAGAGATGAGTTTGATGAGTCTTTTTGTTCAAATTCAGGACTAATCATGTGTTTCATAAAGGAAGACTTATCAGCAAGATATTCAAAGGAAAGTATTGACTTGCTCACATAAAGCTTTAAATCTCCTACCCAGAAATCTGAAAAGACTAAACAAGGATTCTGTCTTTTGGTGAGATGAGGGAATAAAAACAACTTAGGAAACTGAATACTTTCATTATGGATTACTGAAAAGACTTGTAAGTAAAGATCCTTGTTCATCTTGTTCATGTGAAGCATATCTAAAACTACACTTATTTTATCTGGAGGCCACAAGTAAAAATAATATTACCAAAAATATGTGAGATATAACTTTGTATTTAAAGAAAACTAAACTTCCTGCCCATACACATTTTCTGAGCATCACAATGAGTTATTTCCAAGAGCTGTTGAATTTCCATTCTCTTTCTCTCCTTTCTCTCTTTTTACCATTGTTTCACTTCTCCTTCCAAACCTCACATTTATTAGGAAACTGATGTTATATTCTTCATGATTTAGCCTGCTTGTAAAGAAATGTTGTCACAATTTATTTAACTTTATTTGAGGAAAAATATTTCTACTGGTTTAAATTCTAAGTTATTGACAGAATAAAGCAATGGCAGATAATTTGAGGGCCACCAGCCCAGAGTTCTCTTTCACAGTCTAAAATCCCTACTCTTAGTAGTTTGCTTATGGAACCAGTTTCTAGAAGGCTGCTGTTAAGTTATGAATACGCCACCTTACTATCAGTTTTTTCTATAACTATTTATTGAGTGATTCCTTTGGAAACTTTATTGGGATCACTGAAGTGTGTTCTCTGCTAAGAAGTAAAACATTCAGATTATGGGTCTCTTTCTGAAATTTAGGCTTGGATATAGCAACACCATGAGGAATCCCAGCAGTTCAGAAGATACAAAAGGGAACCAAAGAGCAAGGAAATTCTTTTGTGTTCCTGGTCCTAATTCCAACATGAGTGAGGTGAGGGGGTTCCCACCACACCAACAAATAATTATCACAAGCCCTGGTTTCAGGTAATTCAACCCAGTTCTGGCACTATCTACCTGGAGATAGCATCAGATCCCACAGATTAAGGGTTCATTCCTACAAAACTAGTCCTCCTTCCCCCACTTCAGATGCCAGTCCCAAGCCCAGGTTGTTATCTGTACTTCTCAACAACTGGCTATATATAAACAGAAGTTCCCAAGACCTTCTCCTTGGGTTTGGTTAATTTGCTAGAGCAACTCACAGAACCCAGGAAACCTATTTACTCACTAGATTACCAGTTTATGGTAAAAGGCAATAATTCAGAAACAGTCAGATGAAAGAGATGCATGAGGCAAGGTATGGGGAAAGGGCTCAAAGCTTCTATGTTCTCTTCCCAAATCTCCATGTGCTCACCTACCTGGAAGTTCTCCAAACCCTGTGCTTTTGGATTTTTAGGAGGCTTCAGTACTCTGCTAGATTGATTAAATCCCTGGCCATTGGCGATTGAATTCAATCTCTAGCCCCACTCCCACAGGAGGTGGGGGAGGTGGGGTGAGAAACTGAATATCTAACCCTCTAATCACAAGGCTGGTTCTCCTAGCAACCAGCCCCCTGAACCTTTTGATTACCTAAGGGCTTTTCAAAATCACCTTATTAACATAACAAAAGATACCTTTATTGCTCTTATCACAGGGAATTCCAAGAGTTTAGGAGCCAAGAGCCAGGAACCAGGGACAAAAAACACATATATATGAGAAACATATTTTGGTCATTTGAATGACCAGATACAGATTTCTTATAAATCACAATATCACAGAGGTACTGGATTAATGAAAAGCAGCTAAATTTTAAGAAACTTCAGTGGGCACAGGAAACTTCAGAATTTCAGGAGTTCCAAAGCTTCTAGTTAAATTGTTTATTAAGGAAAACACACACACACACAAGAAACTATTTTGTTAGGGATGACCAAGTTTGGAGCTAAAACTAATGCCAAATGAAGTCATATATACAATAAATAAAATGTTCTTGTCTATCTGTCCTGACATCACAGAGTAAAGAATAAAGGAATTTTCACTAAATTTGAAGGGTAGGTGGAAAACATGAAATTTACTTGTTGGATCTAAAAAAATTAATAAACAGAAACCTCAATTAAATAGAGTTGAGAGACCAGAAGGGGGAGCTCTCATGCCCTGCAATGATAGCAGAGCCCAACAGGAAGAAGAAAGACTCCTCTTCTTACCTGACAAGGACTCAGCCAATGAAAAGCCATGGACTCCTTATTTACTATAGGTCAGCCAACTTCGTCTTCCCCTCTATGAAAATGTTCTCCTTCCCTTGCTGTGCCAGGATGTGCACATGGCTTGCCGTGGTTGCAGACCCCAAATTGCAATTCTCTGCTGATCCTGAATAAACCCATCTTTGCTGTAGAAATATCTGGCAGTCTATTTTTTTCAGGTCAACAGATCCCTACAGGACATCTCAAAGAATTAGACAGTTACCATTCGAAGAGCCCAAAACTGAGCTATATCAGATGCCCATGTGTCCGCTAATTGTGGAGGTGCTGTAAATGTGTACTCAGGTGCTATGGTTGAAGAATGAATTGAGATCAACAAAATAGTCTATATCGAAGCTGAATTTATTAACCTGTCAGTCAAGAAAGAGCTCACCATGCCGGAACAAATTCTGGTGAATAGTGATATATGCTCTAAGCACAGACTGTTTTCAACAAAGTCTGAAAAAAGGTACATAATTTTTTTTTCTCTGTCTTCTATGAATATAGAAAAAGCAAATACACCATACTAAAATGGCAAAAGAAGAATCTTCAAAATATGGGTGTGGATTGTAGTTTAGCTCCTTATCTTATTGGACTACTATACAGAGTCTGTTCTGTAGTTAATTTTTAACATAAATATGGTAGAGCTAATGATTAAAAAATAAGTGATAGGTTCTCCAATTTCAACCGAATTTAAAATTCACAGTAGCCTTATGGTATCTGAGATATTATGTAATTTTACCAGTAAAGAGACCAAGTCTCATAGAACTTAAGATATTCCTATCATCATCTCCCTAGAAATGTCCTTCCTGGGTCCCTAGAAATTGGGAGAATGCAGGTTTGTGTAACAATAAAACTCATCCTCTTTCCTCCATAGCATACTAATAAAGTAATTATTCTTACCTAATGCTTTCTGTTAGACCTTAGAAGTGTTTCTCTTTCCTTGGTGAGAGACACTTGAGGTGGAAAAAGACATATCATTAAAAAATTGTTTATTTTGTTGTCAAAAGTGGTTTAAAGTGTTGTTTTTGTTTTCTTTACTCAACTACTAGCTCCAATCTGAATATTTCACCTCTATTTTCACAGCTGCCTCCTGACAAACTTGCCAGGCTATGAATTCTTTTCCTCTCCTAAGGACTGCAGAACTGCAATTGCTCATAAGTTCAGAAAGATTCTTTTTAGTATTTATATCTTACTTTTACCTTGTCTTAATATGATGCATTTTTAGTTATCATAGACTTGCTTTCCCTCCTTACTAAAACTTCTTTACTCTAACATTTGGCTCAGGCAACAGCCGCTCATTTTTAAAGTATTACACATTGTTTAGGAGAGTTGTGAAAAATAGAACTCAACCCTCATTTCTAGTTACTCTGAAACCTGAGTATACATATTTTGTTATTGTTTTTACCAAGCATTATTCCAAGCCTCAAGTAGTATCCAGCCAATAACTCACCAATCTTATATACCATCATCTCTTTTTCCTATAATAGGCTCCTCTCAAGTTTCCAAAACAAGCACACTGTAAGAACCCTGCAGAAATCTCTCCAGTCAACATTTCCTTAGCAAAACATCTCTTGGTTTTTTTATACTCAAGTTTTAAAAATGTATATGTTGGATATGGCATGATAAAGTCGGTGCAGCCACAGCAAGAGATGAGAATGAAACTTGGTAAAGTTTACGTTACTCACAGGGCTAGAAAAGGGGTTTCTGCATGCCACACAAGGTCACAAGGAAGTCACTAGGGTGGTCAGAGGCAGAAGAATGGAGCAAGAGGGGAGCTTAGGCCACAGTCTTCATTGGGGTGTCCACAGGAAAGGCAAAACAAGGCACAATAAACAGTTTCAGACTGAGTAGTTTAAATAACTCCAGCAGGCTTTGGGGCATAGGAGTGGTCTCTAGTTGCTGGGTACTTGGCCCAAGGATAATTTAGGGCTAAGGAAATACTGGCTTGGTGTGTGAGAACCAAATAAGGAGGTACTTGGGGGTACAAGCAGGATTGGTTGGTGTGTACAGTTGACCCTTGAACAACATGGGTTTGAATCACCTTGTCAAACTTATTGTCAATGTTTGACAACTAATTGTCCACTTATATGTGGGTTCTTTTTTCAATAAATATAGTACATGTATTTTCATTTTACAGATCTTTAAATTAACTAAGCTTGGGGAAAAGTTTGTGTTTGATTAGAGATCACAATATGTGGAATAAAAAGAAACCTAGGGTTTGAGTCCTGATTCTATCCAAACCGTTTCAGCTTCTTGCCCTGGGGTGAGTCATTAATCAGTCCCTTTGGTTTTGAGGCAGAGATAGCAGTACATACATTTTTGATTGTGAGGGAGGTCAGTGCCCCTAACCCCTCTGTTGTTCAAGGGTCAACTTTATATGAAAGGAATTTTTAGAGGCAAGTTGCTATTGTCATTGGGAATTAGCTAATCCTGGAAGGGGCAATCTCTCTCCAGCCAGAAATGTTTTTTTAAAATATCAAAACGTTATAATATACAGAAAATTATACACACACACACACATATATACACACAAAATACAAGCCAAATTTCATAGACGGTATATACCTCTGAAAACATTTTTAACCAGTGTTTATAATGGGAAAATAATGTAAATTTTTATTCCCCAAACTCAATATAATATTTTTAATTTTAAAAAATGTGGGAAAATCTTGAACTGCATTCCATATCGAATTATTAGACTGTCATAATCAGGTGAATAGATTTTGCAAAATTACCAGTGAAGGGGATAAGCATCATATATGTCAGGTACAAAGTACCTTTAATTATAAACTATTGTTTGGTGGTCAGAAAATCATATTTTCAGCTTCTTACATTCTAATATGATAATGTGTTATAGACATTTCTGATTTTAGTTACATTTTAGAATATTGTTGAGGCCTGGGTTTTTGTGAAATGCACTATTTTTTTCCCACTTAAGAATAATGAGAACTAGGCTCTTGGTTAGTGTTTCCATGTAGAACAACTGATTTTCAGGAAGAGATTACTGGCATTCAGTGGAGATAACTATATTTGTTGAAAACTATTTTAGGTCCCAAGAGTATCAGTGTCATGAGTTAAACTGCAATGGGGACAGTTACCTTCACACTCTCTTTATAACTACGAGTTCTAAACTTGCAAATCATACTACTGTCATTATTACTTAAACTTGAGTTCAAGCAAAAAAAGGTCTCTAATTTCTTCCTCTCAGTATCTATAGTTGTCATCTGCAGTTTCTGGCTGCTTATTATTCATTCGCCCTAATTCTGGAAGAACTTCTTGATTTCCCTCTGAAAAACTACCCTCTAACCTCTCAGTTTGGGGCATGGGGATATAGATTGATCTCATCTCTGATTCACATGATTCATACATATGCAGTCATACTATTTAATTGTCCTAATCACTGTGATCAGTTCACAGGTAGACAGGTGATCCAAGCAAGAATAAGAACTCTAGAAAGTACTTTTGCTTTACTCATTGGGAAAATTGCTGGATGCTCTTTCCTTTTGATTGTTAAGGTAACAGGCTATAAGCCCAATCCTTTTGAAGCGATCTTGCCACCACATGGAAGAGCTTTCATAAAAACACAAGAGAAAGAGTGGATTGAGCCCTAATGACATCATCATAGTCTGTGGATCCAGACATGTCCAGGATCCAGGATCATGAAGCCCAGACATCCTTCTGGGTGGTAAATAAGAGTTTAAGATTTTCCTTCATAGTTCAACACACTTGCAGTAAAAGTACTGGCTCTTTCAGACTATCTTTTGGGTTAAATAAAAATGTCTTTCAATTCTTCCTTGCCCACTGGATAGTTTTAACAGAACATAGAATTTTTAAATATCAGACACTAAAATATAATTATTGAGAGTGCCATTTTATTGGATCTAATAAACACAAAAAAAGACCCAACTTCAGAGAGGTCCTTCAGAGACCCAACTTCAGAGAGATCCTGTCTGGACCCAAGCCCCATTGCCTCGAGGACCCAAGGAAGAAACTGGGAAGCAAACCACATGTTCCAAAGTCTTCCAAGGCATCATGCACCTCTTGTGTCAGCACACTCTTTTTATGTCATCACAGCGCCTCTTTGTGTTTCTAGGAGACTTTGAGGGTCACCACAGTGTCACTCTGCATCATCTGGGCATATCTATCCATCACCATCATCACTGTGCCTCTCTGAGTTATCCTGCATCATCTTACGTGCCTCTCACTTCAACACAGCAATTCTGAAAAGCAATGCTACATCTTTCTGGACTCCTCTGAGAATTTAATAAAAAGCCTTGGGCTTGCTTCCCCAGAAAAGCACTCAATGTGTTTTATCAAATTCTGGATGACTGTACAGGCTGAGACTGAGAACAGGTACACTGAATCAGCTGAAATGGGTCCCAAAGACCATCCAGGAGGTGGAAGTTTGAACACTGACTTGCGCCCCACATGCCCCACCCAAGACTGGAATGCAGGGCCACATGGTAACTTTTGTAGGACCTAATAAGTACTTTTCACTTTGTGGACCCTATCCTCCATATAAATTGGCATAAAGATAAATATATTATATATTAAAACATTGTCTTCAATGAAAAAAAGAAAAAAAAGCAAAAGGCATGGATAATGCATATTGGAAGGGCAAGAAACTGGGCAAAAAATTTGATCCACTAAAGGGCCCATTATCTAGGCTCCCATGTTAGTGCCTTCTAATGCAAGGCTACAAACGCAGCCTTTTAATTATACTGCCATTCATTAAAAATCCCTAAAATGTCTCCAATATTCACAGATACATTTTGAGGGATTAATTATGGAGCAATCACCATACAATGCGCTACACTGGTCCACCACCATGGACGTGGTTAATTGGACCAGTGGTGGATCCTATCCCAATGGCACCATACAGAGGAAGTGCAGAGATCTTAGAGGCAGCCTCTAACTGCTGCATTCTATACTGGATAATGACTAATGAATCCAACCAAATTCATTCTCTGATGACAGTTTGAATTTGAGATGGAAAGAAGGCCTGGGTCATGATCAGAGCAGACTATCAGAATTGTCTTCAGACCCACTCTCAGCAAAAAGTAACTACTGTTGCAAACTGAGCTGCAGTGAATGATATTTCAGTTCTTCCTGTGGCCTGGCCATGCTGTTAACGAGAATCTTTCCTATCCATCGACACATTTCTTAACCTGCCTCCTTGTCTCCAGTACCACACATCTCCAATCTACTTTCTAATTTTTCAACAATTTATCTTCATTCAAACGTTTCATTACCCACAAAACAAAATATATGCTTAGTAAATAATTTCTAAATTTTTAAATATTAGTAACCTCAGATTATAATGAAAGTTAAAAAATTTCCTAAAATATATATGCAGAAAATAATGACTTTTAATTTATGAAATGTCTATGATTTCTAAACTTTTGAAAATCAAGACAAAAATTCTATCAAGCTCAAGAATCGATTACAGGGCTTCCCTGATGGCGCAGTGGTCGGGAGTCCGCCTGCAGATGCAGGGGACGCGGGTTCGTGCCCCGGTCTGGGAAGATCCCACATGCCGCGGAGCGGCTGGGCCCGTGAGCCATGGCCGCTGAGCCTGCGCGTCCGGAGCCTGTGCTCCGCAACGGGATAGGGCACAGCAGTGAAAGGCCCGCATACCGAAAAAAAAAAAAAAAAAAAAAAAAAAAAGAATCGATTACAGACTTCAGTATCAAACAGAAACTTAAGCAGTGACAATCTTAAAGCTAATTAAATCTTCCAATTCTATTTGTATATGAATAGCGAACTATATGAAAGAATATCCTCCAAACCTAACAGTGATTACACTTAGAGATGAGAGGGATTTAGGAGAGCATTTCATTTTCCCCATGTTTGTCAATTTCTCATGATTTTAAGACATCATTCATTACTTTTTATGGTAAAATTAATTAAAACCTCTCTTTACTCATCCACATGTTCAGTATTCTGCCTGATACACAAGAAGTAACAGGGAAATATTGTCCCAAAGCTTGTCCTTACAGTGAACTTACCTTGGAAGTCAGAAAGCAGAGTAAAAGAAGACAACAAAGGAGAACGGTATTAATAAACCTGGGAAATATAAGGATATTAAGAAGAATCATTTCTCACTACTGTTTTTGATGGTGTTTTCTCTAATGAAGGTGCAAGTTAACTTCCGCATTGAGTAGGATCACACACTTAATACATCATTTTAAGAGGTCATGAGTTAGTTCCACTTCAATCTGAGTTCACAATGTATTCATCTTTAACATATATTAAAAAATAAACTTTAAGAATTTGAAATTAAAATGTATTATAGAAGACAAATTTGTGCTAGAACAATCAAAACTAAAATATTATGCTACTGACAGAAGCATTAAAGAAAAGTAAATTGTTCTGTGATTATAAAGTTACCATACCTATCAAAAAGTCAACCCTTTTCTACTATAATTAAATGATGTTCCTTTCTGAAGTACCTATAATATATTAAGCTGGCATGAAAAATCTTATGAAGTCATAGGACTTCATGAATAATTCATTGGCTTTGTATTCATATATTTTTCATTACGCATATAACCTGCTTATTTAATTATTTTATTTATTTTACCTATTACTTTGACAATCATAATAAAATAGGCCTGATTAGAGAAATATCCTTGTGAAAATTTGAAATGGTCAAGGGAGTCTTACTTTTAATGGTGTCATTTAACTTCCATGACACGTTCCAATCTTTGCCATGAAAAAGACAGCAGCCCTGACTCTCATATTGCAAGTCAAAGCAGTTATCAGTTACACTGTCTTAACCCTATTTTACTTGTTAGTTGTGCTAAATGGAATGTTTTGCTAACTCAAGTATCCTTCACATCATTCCCTAATTTTTCTTCAAAAGTAATCCAAGCCTCCTTTGTTTAGACCAAACTTCTTATCAGGGCATTCCAGGCTTTTCATAATCGGGCAAAAGACTTTCCTTCCAGACACAATTCATATCACTCCCAACTATGAATCTTTTATTCTAGCTCTATCAAATTTCTTGCCACTATACAAAATGTGAAAATACCATGTGTCCAACTTTTTTCCTTCTTCCTGAGATTGTCTATCTCTTCAGTGGTTGTCAAAAACTACATCCTAGCTCTCATGTTTAATATTCAAATATCCCATCGTGTGGGGTGTCTTCCCAAAATACTCTCTAGCATAACTGCCTGCCTAGGGTTTCCACTGTGAGAATCATTAACTGTGGAGCTATCATGTATAGTTGTGCAGTCTGTGCACTGCCCAAAAGTACCCAGAGGAGAGAATGACAACATAAATCCAACGAGTACTCCATTTGCTATGCCTGTGTCCTAGCATAAGGAGGTATCCTGCAGGGGAAAAATAAAAAAAAGTGTGGGGTGGGGGATGGGAGGGTGCCTTTTTTGTACTTCAAAATGTCATTAGTTTTCTGAACCGTCTGGTAAAGGGACTATCTTTGCCTAGAGGGGGAGCTTGTTCTAATTTAGAACAAGGCAGGGGTTTTTCTAATTCACACAAATTTGCTATATAGTCTAGCTGCCAACCCTGCGGGCCACAGCACCGCTTAGTTAGCTATAGGTACATTTTTCTCAGGTAAATATGACCTGAGAACAAACTAGGTACCTATTGAACTTAGAATAAGTAGTAACCCAGTAACTACAATAAATGCTATATAGTCAATGAATTATTCCTTTGGAAGACAAAACTGAGGAGAGAATTGCATCAAATTTAAGATCCAGGAATAAAACCCTGCTACTAGCATTCCCAGCATATTTAATTTATCTGGTTGTGATTTGAAATAAGTCACCATTTTTTCCAAAGCATCATATCAACTCATAGTAGTGGTTAGGATTCCTTTGCATTCAGAAAATATCTACTCCAAAATAGAATTGATTTGTTTTCATTCCATCTACATAATTCATTGGGATAAAACTTCCTTATTAGTTTCTTCACAAGGAGGACAAATGCCTCTTTAATTTTAAACATATCAACCTGAAAATGCTATACATATCAAATAGAATAATGACTGACATTATAAGGAACACAATATCAAATTGCCCATTATTCTCTCAGAACAAATATACACCTTCATTGGTACTTTATAAGCTTCATGAGGAGAAATCCAATTAGATATTTAAACCACAGTGGGGGCTGGAGGATATTATGTGATGGAGAGACTACCATTCTATCCTTAGCAATAATATCCTGTATAATGTGTACTGCATACATAAAGATCTGCCATGTGAAAATACTCCTTTATATTTAGAAATCACTTAACTACGATGTAGCTTTCCATCTAACTCCCAGCTTGAGTCAACACCATCAATTATCATAGAGATAAAAACTGTTATTTAGTTCAGTTTCATATGCTGCTCTTTTACCCATTTAAAAAATATCATTAATGTATTAAATCAATAAAATTCACTTTCATGTGTTTGTTAAATGAATTTAAAAGTTTGATAACTTTTTGAGTGCAGAAAGGAGCTATGGGAAAGGCTTCTCTGGAATGGTGGCAAAGGTCTATTTCTTAGCCTGTGTGGACCATTACAAACTTCTTTTAATGGTATATTCTACACAAATTCAAAAGTCATGGTTTACAATGTTGTTCTTTTTCTCAAAACCTTTCTATGACTTACCTGTCTCACATGGAATAAAACCTGAAGTTCTTACTATTATTCTTACTATTATTTTGCTATTAAGCAAAATTATTAGGCATCCATTATGTGCTGATACTGTGTTGGGTGCAAGAGCACAAAGATTATTAAGACACAATTTCTTTCCTTCAAGAGACACAAAGCTGAGTAAAAATCAGTCCCTGACTCTAAAGAGCGTACAGTCCAATGAGGAAGACAGGCATATGAAAACAAATATCACAAATATAACTGGAGCAACAATGGAATGCTATTACAGGATCCAAGAGCCTGGGAGCTTTAGGAAGATTTTTCTAAGGATGTTTGAGATGTTTCACAAGATGCGTAGGAGTTATACAAGTGAATGAGTGGTGGGGGAGGCGGTGCTGGAGGCCATTTCAGAGTCATGGGGTGAGGGACCATGAGGCTAGAGAGAAGACAGGGCTCATAACAGGAAGGGCCCCGTAAGCCCACAAGGGCTCAGACAATTAGCAAGCAATTAGTGTGATCAGTGTGTGGGTGTGTGGAGCACAGATGTGAAAGAGCACAGGACTGACAGCAAAGAGAGCATTAGGGAGTTGTGAGTAATTGTCCAAGAGAGACAGTAACAACCTGACCAGGTTGGAGCGGTAAATATAAAGAAGAGGACACACATATGAAGATATTTCAGAAGGTCAATCAGGAGGACTTTTGGGTTTATTGGAATGAGAAGACAGGAAAGGAATAGATGGTCATTGAAATATTGGTGGTACAAGAGAAAGTGAACAGTTTGCAACGAAGCAACCAACAAGGGATTAATCTCCAAAATATACAAACAGCTCATGAAGCTCAATATCAAAAAATCAAACAACCCAATCAAAAAATGGGTGGAAGATCTAAACAGACATTTCTCCAAAGAAGACATACAGATGGCCAAAAAGCACATGAAAATATGCTCAACATCACTATTAGAGAAACGAAAATCAAAACTAAAATGAGGTATTATCACTTCACACTGGTCAGAATGGCCATCATCAATAAATCTACAAACAATAAATGCTGGAGAGGGTGTGGAGAAAAGGGAACCCTCCTACACTGTTGGTGGGAATGTAAATTGGTACAACCACTATGGAGAACAGTATGGAGGTTCCTTAAAAAACTAAAACTATAACTACCATATGACCCAGCAATCCCACTCCTGGGCATATATCTAGAGAAAACCATAATTTGAAAAGACACATGCACCCCAGTGTTCACTGCAGCACAATTTACAATGGCCAAGACATGGAAGCAACTTAAATGTCCATCGACAGAGGAGTGGGTAAAGAAGATGTGGTACATATATACAATGGAATATTACTCAGCCATAAAAAAGAATGAAATAATGCCATTTGCAACAACATGGATGGACCTAGAGATTGTCATACTGAGTGAAGTAAGTCAGAAAGAGGAAGAGAAATATCATATGATATCACTTATATGTGGAATCTAAAAATTGGTACAAATGAACTTATTTACAAAACAGAAATAGAGTCACAGATGTAGAAAACAAACCTATGGTTATCAGGAAGGAGAGTGAGGGGGAGGGATAAATTGGGAGATTGTGAATGACATATACACACTATTACATATAAAATAGATAACTAATAAGGACCTACCATATAGCACAGGGAACTCTACTCAATACTCTGTAATGACCTATATGGGAAAAGAATCTAAAAAAGAGTGGATAGATGTATACGTATAACTGATTCACTTTGCTGTACACCTGAAACTAACACAACATGGTAAATCAACTATACTCCAATAAAATTTTTTAAAAATAAAATAAAGTGACATTCATGAGGAAAAAAAGAGAAATTGAACAGAAACGGCTACAGTATTGTTAATATAGAATACAGGATTGAGTTATTCAAAATATTTGCTGCTTGCTCCCTCTGGGTGAATCATCCATTACCAGCTGTCGACACCAAATTTTTTCCTGTGACTTGCGTAGGCTGTTGAAATGGGAACAGAAGTGATATGCTGAATTTCCAAGAAGAAATTTTAAGATCATTTGCAAGGTTCTATTATGTTCTATTTTTCCTCAAACATGAGGTCAACATCTCAGATCAAGGTTATTCCTTTAGTTCTGGTCCAGAACAGAAGACAACGCGAGGAGCACGGCCCTGGAGCAGTGCTGCTGATCCAGAATGCACACGCAGCATGAGAGAGAAATAAACCTTGGTTGTCGTAAGCTACTGACATTTCTGGGCTGTGTATTTCTGTGATATATCCGAGCCTAATTAATTCAATAGCTATCCTAATATTAGTCTAAGAATAAGTAATTGTCTAAACGACTTATTGAAGAGTAAATGGAGTGAGCTTGATAGAAGCTGAGAGTACATGAGTGCTCATGTCAAGGGCAGAATTGTAAATTATCATGAGGCAGGTACAGGAAACAGTGGCTGAGGTTTAAATCAAGTAACTTCAAGGAAAAATGTTTGCCCTAAAGCCAAAGAGTGAGCTTAGCATCTAAAGAGTCCTTACTCTCTATGATACCACTGGAGTTTACAAGGCAGCAGCAAACTGGTCTAGATTAAGGCAAAGGACGTATAGTAGGTGTCTGTGGAAGTACTGATCTGTCTTAAAGGAATTACTGGCAAGTTAAATCCAAGTAGAACACAATGCCCAGGATGGATACCAATTAACGGCAAAATTATACTTAGCCTATTTCACCTCATGAGACTACAACTGTTATCAACTGAACATATAGTTTATATCCTTTTCTGCCCCAGCAGTACAACAAAAGGCGTTTTTAAACTGCTAGATGGCATATGCTTTATTGTAGTAAATGGAAAGAAACGTTGCTGTAGAGAATGAATGGATGTAAAATACAAGAGTACAGGCTTTTTAGGAAAGTCCCAGCTTCTTTCTACTACATCCTTCTGTGCAGTAGCTGCAAACAGTTATCCAAAATAGAATAGAGACATATTTTGATATTTGAAAATTCAGAAAAAGTGTGTTACATATACCTTTGCTTAGGAGGCTACCTGAAGATGGTGTTTTAAAAAGAAATAGGAACTGGGCAAGAAATGACGAAGAGGTGGCTGAGAGGATTAGGCTGAAGAAAGAACATGGAGTGAAAGAGTATCAGGTAAAATACTGTACTGTATTCCCCTCTAACTAGCAGGCTCTGACTGTATCAGTACACTTTGAATCAGCCACTGTCAGATGGTAGCACAAAATATTGACATGTTGAGGAAAAATCACTTATGAATTGCTGCAACATCTGCATTATTTTTTTAGTCACCAGTCATATATGTGTTAATTGGCATGACAAGAAACATGAGTTGTAGCTGAACAGACTGCATAAAGAATTCTTGTCTGTGTGTGTGTTGGTTGCATAATGTCAGCACATTGTAAAATAACTACACTTGCTTCTTCCTCCCTCAACAATATGTTTTTGAGATTTATCAACAGTCAAAAGTACAGATGTAATTCATTTCTTTCAACCACTGAACAGAATCTAATCATATGAGTTGCTTTGAAGGTCTCTCTCTTTTAAGATGTGTTTGTAAGATGTGAGTTTTACATTCACTGTGATTATAAATAGATATCAAATTATTTCTGATAATTTGTGCTTTCTAACTATTATACTTTTTTTTCTTTCTTAAAATTTCATGTTTATCTTCTAATAGTTTAAATAATGTACATATGTAATTTCTTTCATGTTAGCTCCTACTTTATAACATACTTCTCTTCATACTCTTTGTAAACAATACCTAAAATTAATCATTATCTCTGCTCCCTACCCAAACAAGACAAAGAGCAAGTTAAAAGTTAACACAATTTAACTTTTCCCTGAACTCTCCTGCACACTTATTCCATTTTATTGTTAAGTAGAATTTTCTATTCTGATCTCAATTTGTTCATGCATTACTGCCTTTACTCTTACAGTAAATATTTAGGCTTGACATTTATTTTATTACTTTATTTGTACACTGTTGCTCCATGCATTTTACCCCCACCTTCAATTTTCTTGGTTCGTTTCCTTTATACTGCAGTAAATCTTTTAGCAGTTTTTCATTGATAGTCTATTAGAAATAAACTCTTAGTTTTTGCATATTTTTATTTTACTGTCACTCCTGAATGATGGCTTAATTGGGGATTGAATTTTAGGTTGACAGTCATTTTCCTTCAGCTTTTGTTTTCATGCATACATTTCTGTGGATGAGAAGACATCTGTCAATGGAATCTTTCTTCCTTTATAAGTAATCTTAATATTCTTTCTTTTAAGATTTTCTCATTATCAGAGATGTTATACAGATCATTATTTTTTTCTCTCAATGTGCATCTTTTTAATTTATCCTGCTTAGCTTTCACTGAACATTTTTAATCTGAAGAGTTATGCTTCTTTGCTTCTGGAAATAATAAATTATCTATTTCTTATTTACTCTAAAAATTACCTTTTACCTATATTATATATTATTAAATATATATTGGAGTTTATCAGTCTATATTCTATTTTTTACCTTCTCTTTCATATTTTGCATTTCTCTATGTTGTTTCTGTGTCATTTGCTTTGTTGTATCTTTTTTTTTCTTTTGCTGTACGCGGGCCTCTCACTGTTGTGGCCTCTCCTGTTGCGGAGCACAGATTCCGGACGCGCAGGCTCAGCGGCCATGGCTCACGGTCCTAGCCGCTCCGCAGCATGTGGGATCTTCCTGGACCGGGGCACGAACCCGTGTCCCCTGCATCAGCAGGCAGACTCTCAACCACTGAGCCACCAGGGAAAGCCCTGTTGTATCTTTAAATATACCACTTCAACTGAGGAGAGTTTACTATTAATTTTGCCTATTGACCTCACCTCACCGAAGAGTGCTTTTTTTTTTTTCATTTTTAAGAAATATAATTCATTCTTTCACACATCTGTCTGTCCTTGTTTTGTGACTTCTGTTATTTTTGCAGGACATTTTATCTCTTTAAGAGTTAAGGCCTTTTTCATATAGTGTCACTGTTTGTATTTTTGCAAGCTTTAATTATCCTTTTTAGTTTCTCTGTAGACCTTCACAAAATGGCTTGTTTTTTGGTATGTTTTTCATTTATGTCAAAATGCTCATCAGATGTAGGCTTTACCATGCAAGTCTTTCCCGCCTTGTGGTTCACATTTGCCTGGGTCCATCTCTCCAGGTGGAACTGGTTATGATATATTGGGTGGTAATTCTTTGCAAGCATAGGCCAAGCTCCCAGTTCTTGATAGCCACCTCTATTTCCTCCCCAAATCCCAGAATGTAATGCAAACTGCCAGCTTGATCCTTATTTCTGACCAAGCTTTAAGGTTCTTTCAATTCTTGAGTCAAATCTTTATTTCCTATGGGCTGTATAACCACTATGTATTTGAAACTATGGATTTTCTCTCTTTTTCTGTCCTACAGACATGTTTCTCTTGTTTTTGAGCACATCTGTGTATTTTTAGCTGACATATACTTGTGTATGTATAAGTCTGGGTAAATATAAACCTTTCAATGCGTTCAGAACAGAGAGAGGGAAAAATAAGTTTTTATTCACTCTGCTATACCAAATGGAATTTATATTTATTGATTTTTAACATTTAGATTTAATTTGCCAACTTCATCTCACCTCCTGGCACTCCCTACCAACTTCGCTACTCTTTATCTTTCCCCCCAGCACTTATCACCATCTGACATGTAAGCCCTTCGAAATATTTACTTTTTACTATGTGCGTATTTTATTTTGATAAAAAATAAAGCAATGTTGTTAGATATAAGCAACATGAAGAGTACTAAATAACAGAAAAAGAAAAAGTGAAATGGAAAATAAGAGAAAGAAAGAAATAGTTTGGAACATTTTGTTTTGGTTTTTTGTTCTGATTTTTTTTTTGACATTTCATTTAAGAATCTGAAAATTTTTATTTGTAATATGCAAGGTTGGCCCAATTATGACGAGGAAATCATTATTCAAGCAATCAAAGAAGTATTGTTTGCTCTTACAAGAAGGAAAGAAAATTCATGGAAGTGGGAGTGATTAAACATTTACAAAGCCCTGAGAACACTGCTATATTCTGTACCTCAGTAGGCCCAAAACAAAACATTATTATTGATTCTTTCCTTAACAGAAACCAAGGAACAGTTTCTTGCCCTAGAGTAAACAGATTCATTCCTAACAGAAATCAAGGATAAATTTTTGTATACATTTTCTTGAGGGGGCAACTGTTCTTTGTTTTCCTCAAGTCTCATGATCTTAGAGCAATGGCCATGAAACTGCTGAACAGAAAGGGAGAGGGAGTTAGCTAAGAGAACCTTTGGAGACACAGAAAGATAATATGCTTGTGAAGTCTGCTCCTCTGATTCCTACAAATCATCTTAGAGACAGGAGTGATGTGGTGACAACAGACAGAAGATCAATACTAAAGTCATACTCAGTTATAAAAAGGAAAAAAATTGGGTCATTTGTAGAGACGTGGATGGACCTAGAAACTGTCATACAGAGTGAAGTAAGTCAGAAAGAGAAAAGCAAATATCATATATTAATGCATATTTGTGGAATCTAGAAAAATGGTACAGATGAACCAGTATGCAAGGCAGAAATAGAGACACAGATGCAGAGAATAAACGTGGGGACACCAAGGGGGGAAAATGGGGGATGGGATGAATTGGGAGATTGGGATTAACATATATACACTAATATGTATAAAATAGATATCTAATGAGAACCCGCTGTATAGCACAGAGAACTCCACTGTACAGTAGAAACTAACACAACACTGTAAAACAACTATACCCCAATAAAAAGAAAATAATTAAATAAATAAATAAAGTCTTGATCATCATGATCAATCCGTTGGAAAGGTCTGTTCTTGAACATTCTGAGTATACTCTCTCTGATTTATCTAAATACTGAGGTGGTAGACATTCACTGTAATCATCATTATAATTTATTTCATTATTGAAAGTTTTAGTGGAATCATGAATATTTAATGACACTAGAGGAAAAAAAATAGGCTTTAAAATATACCTCAAAATTGTCAATGAAAATGCTTAGATGGCAAACAGTGCAGTTTCCAAGGTGAAAAGTTTTATTGAATACATGCAGACAGCTGTTTTCAGAAAATCACATTTTCCCCAGTCCAGAGTGAGACATGTTTTTACACATCACAACATTAATAGTCACAATGTGTTACTTGATTTAGTGCAACATACTGCAGTGTGACTAATATAACCAGATGGTACAGATTCATGTAACAGAAAAATCCATCACCTAGGAAATGTGAAACAAAGATGCACTTTTCTGAAAACAAAGGTTAAATAAATCAAAGTTTTCTGAAGAAAGAAAAGTCGTGCAAAAGAGAGTTTTGTTCTGAAACACACTTCAATCCACCTTTGTGATGATCCCTGGGTACATTAGGGAGGGGAACAGGAATCAAACATGAAAAGCCCTTAAACTGTTTGAACTTAGCAGTACTTAGTAATTCTGCAGTTTTTTTCCTCTGTAGTACCTATCTTCTGAAGCAATAGCCTATTCATCAATCTTCTCATGCACTGCCCAGATGACTATTACATGAGCCCAGCTGACAACCTAGTGTCCTTTCTCCTTCAGCATCTCTAAAAATGTACTTGGGATACTGAAGAGATAATATAAAATTACTTTTTTTAAGTCCATCTTTCATACACTATTAAGGAGGTAAAAATAATTGAGGAAAGACAAGTTACCATAGGCCTGTGGATGTTTTTTGGTTGTGCTTACACATCTGTATTCTTTTCTTGTCAGGAACATGTATGGACCTTCATCTATCTGACAATAAATATATCAGACAGATAACAGAAAACAAAGATTGGACTTCTCTGTCAGTATTTTGAAATAGGAAGAATTTTCATTCCATATCTCAAAAAATTAAGAAAATTAAGGGGAGAAAAGTCCTACAAGGGTATTTGGACTATACTACCAATACCAAAGTCATTATATTCAAGTAAAATGAGATGATAGATGATTTTAATATTATTATTTCAGGTATTTCCCAATCAATGTCTATTCTCCCTCTTGACCCCACAACGTGGCAATTTAATTTAGAGAATATTTTAAAACCTAAATGTTAAAAAACGATTTGAAGCTCTTTTTATCTTCTTGATTAGACTGGATGCTCCTTGAGTCTTCTTCTCACAATTACTAAGCATCTACTTGTTTCTAGTTACTTTATATACATTATGCTATTTGACATGGCAACACTGAAAGGTGTGTGTTGTTATTTCCACTTCCCAGGAAAAAAAGTTAAGGCAAAGAGAGGTCAAGTGACCTGGCCTCTTAATATATCTAGTAAATGGTGCGGTTTTTATTTTCATACAAGTTTGTCTGGCTTCAAACATATACTTTTGCCTCATCTATGGAATAGAGTGCTTATAACATTAGAAGTGTTCAATAAACACTCAGAGTTATAAACTCTAAAAGCTGAAGATCAAAGTCCCCATTATCTTCAATGTCCAAACAAGCTACTCAGCATCTATGTAACATTTCAACAACTGGTTATCCAGTCACAGCGGAGAACTTCATTGCTAGGATCTCATTTATTTAAGGTTCTCTGAATAGACATTGGTGAACAAAGCCTATTGGTGGACATTGTTCTAACCACTAAAAAGTTATTAAAACTGACCAGAACTAAGCCTCCTCAGAAAAGCTCAATGACATTTTGTATATTCAGTTCAATGCAGTCACTGAGAGTAAAATGATTTAAACAAGCACCTCCTGTAGTAGACTGTTATAGTGGTACCTTCTGATGAACCATGCTTCCCAGTATTCATGTTCTTGTATAGTCTCTTTCCTCATAAAATCTGGGCTTGGTCAAGTGACACACTTTGGCCAAAGGACTCGTGACAAGGATGATGTAAGCAAAGGCTTGGTTAATAAACCCATGCACATTGGGCCTTATTCTCTTGGAAACCAGTGTCCATGGTGTGAAGAAACTGGGCTTACTGCTGAATGATGAGAGGTCACATAGAAAGAGACTGAATGATAAGAGGCTATCTTGGACACTACAGTCTTAGTCAAACTCCCAGCTGAATACAGTCACAAAAGTGATCAGTGCTGCACCACATAGAGCCGCCCAGATGAGCCCCATTAACACATAAAATCATAAGAAATAACTTATTATTATTTTATGCTACTAAATTTGGAAAATGTTCTTTATACAACAGTGTAACTGATACATTACCCTTCAAGCCTTTCACATCTATTGAAGGAGAGACATCTACATGTAATTTAAAAACAACAACAAACCAAAATATATATACTATGATGATGAAATTGGCTTTGCTTCACCAAGGTATCCATGCAAAATTCCATTATATAAGAAGACTTTCAGATCTTCTGACTTTCTCAACTGTCTTACCTTGGAGTATGTCATTAAATAGATTACAGGTACAAGTGGTTCTTTTAATAAAATGATCCTATTAAAGAGAATGTTAATGATAATATCTCCCACTTATTGAATGCATATTGCTACTATATTCCAGGAACTGCAGAAATTTAATTTCTTTTATGACACCTTAAAATATGTCCTATTATTTTTCCTATTTTATAGCTATGAAAACTGTGACACAGAGGCATTTTGTGAATTTGCACAAGATTTGACAGTTACATTTGGTAATAACAAATTCAAACCTAGCTACATCTGGATCTAAAATTTGTATTCTTATTCATTATACTTCTACAGAACCTTCTCAAGGATAACCAGTGAAGGAACCTCAATAACATATACATAGGTAAAGAGAATTGTCCTTTGAGAGTTAAACTATAAGATTAGTACATAACAGTAATCCTATCACTGAGCATATACCCAGAGAAAACCAAAATTCAAAAAGACACATGCACCCCAGTGTTCACTGCAGCACTATTTACAATAATAGCCAGGACATGGAAACAACCTAAATGTCTATCAACATAGGAATGGATAAAGAAGATGTGGTACATATATACAATGGAATATTACTCAGCCATAAGAAGGAATGAAATTGGGTCATTTGTAGACACGTGGATGGACCTGGAGTCTCTCATACAGAGTGAAGTCAGAAAGAGAAAAACATATATCGTATATTAATGCATATATGTGGAATCAAGAATGGTATAAATGTTGCAAAGCAGAAGTAGAGACACAGACGTAGAGAACAAATGTATGGATACTAAGGGGGAAAAGGCGGGGTGGGAGGAATTGGGAGATTGGGATTGACATATATACACTATTGATACTATGTATAAAATAGATAACTCATCAGAACCTACTGTATAGCACAGGGAACTCTACTCGATGCTCTGTGGTGACCTAAATGGGAAGGAAATCCAAAGAAGAGGGGATATGTGTATACATATGGCTGATTCACTTTGCTGTACAGTAGAAACTAACACAACATTGTAAAGCAACTATACTCCAATAAAAATTCATTTAAAAAAAGAAAAGAAACAAGCAAAGTCATCCGAAAGAGACAAAATTAAGTCTCAGGCTTGAGCAAACTATAGTTGTGAGATAATTTATGTCATTAAATACACCTAAGGACAGAGTGTGAGCAATCTGAAAAAGAAACAAACTACATTAGAACTTGAAAAAAACAAAGTGTCAAAGAAAAACAGCAGCAGTGCTGATTTGGCAACTATTCTGGGGGAGGGCATCTGGACAACTATATATATGTTCAGTTGATGTGGCAGATATTTTTCCATGAAAAGACTGATTCATAAAGCTAAATAGACTGATCTAATACTTAGTTTATCTACACAGCTAATTCTCCTTGTTCTTCAGACACCCTTCTGAATATTATTTGACTCTTCATAACCCACTGTAAATCTGTAAGTTGGTGCTCCAGTTTCTATACTTCAGTCCAGTTGACTCTGAAGCACTCAGAAGGTCTAAGCCCTTGCTGACTCCATCAAGGTAATGCTATCCTGAGGTCTCTAGGTATTCAGCCAGTCTTGCTATAGAAACATGACCTATTTTAATCATTAAGAGATGCTAGTCTGGTCATTACTTGTTTCATTTGCACCCACACTTGAGGAAATCCCTGTCCACTACCCAAAATGAGTGATCAGAGAACGACGTAACCCAGCCCTACCTTTTCTGAATAAACTAGGGATATACAACTGACCTACATAATAGTATGTTATGGTATAGAGGACATGTCCATGGGCTCTGAAGCCTGCCTCTGGGATTCAGATTTGGGCTCTGCATAGAGTAGCTGTGAGCTTAACCAAGTTACTTCACTATGACTTAGTTTTTATGTCTACAAAATAGAAATGATATTGAATAGTATAATGCCTACCTCAAAGAAATATAAATATTAAATGAGATAATACATGTAAAACACATGTAATAGTACATAGCATATAGTAAGCACTCAATAAATGTTAGGATGAGGATGATAATGAACATGATGGTATCTGGTTCAAAAAAGGAGGAATTCAGCTGTTCAGAATATCTCTTATGTGACTTACAAAAAAGACATAGAAGAGAATCATCAACTTCAGTCTGAATTAGGTCATATCAAGTGTACTGGTTCATGAGTAGAATGAACCAGTAAAAAGCAGAAAAAAGTAGTCAAAAATAAGAGTAAAACAAAACATACAAATAGAGATAAGCAAAGATGAGAGAAGCCATGAAACTCCTGAGCTGTAGAGAAAGTATCCTTTGTTCCAGATTTTTCAGTTTTCTGGTTGGTTCTAATTCTCTTGAGGTAAGATTTTGTTCCTTGATATTGGACGAGTATGGGGTAGTCAGCTGTACCCTGACAATACACAATGCCCTTTCTCCCCACCCCCCATCCATAAGCCACTTAGTTGGCTTTCTGACCTTTGCACCTGTAAAATTGTACGTTTTGTTCAAAATTTGTATAGCTTAATTCTTTTGAATGATTCTAGTCTTTTCCACCTTGTTCTGCCTCTTGTCATTCATTATTTGAATCTGCCATATCAATAATGTGAACAGGATCATAATTGAAAATAAATGATCTGAAATCACAAGACTTTAGACTGAAGTGAATACAGGAGATACATTCACCTCCCTGACAGAGAACAGATTTTTATGAACTCTGTGCTAAGAAAGATATTAACACCTCCCCAAACACACATCCCACCAGGACCTTAATCAGGGGTATTCATTTACTTGGGGTCATCATTTCACTAACACAAATTCCTGACACTCACACCCACCATCCCACCATCTTTCCTCACCTTTCTGTTTATCTGTCTCTCTTTTACTTGGTTCCTCTCTGCTGTCTCTGTCTCGTTTTCTCTCTTTTGCTCTTTTCCCTTAGCTTGTATCTGAGCTATCTTTTCTAAAACCTTGAATTTTAAGCTCCCTCTCCAAATCTCTGAGGAGTTTGTACATACTTTCTGAAAAAAAATTAAACTGTATATAATAGAGCTTAGATTTTGGTTAAAAATTCACTAATGGGAGATTAATGGTATACTGCTACTTTAATTAAAGAGGTTTATGGAATGGCATTTTAAATAGCAATCATTTTCTAAATTGACATAGCTCCATTATAAGGAAAAATACTTAAATTGAATCAGCAGTTGAACAGTTTCTCTTCCAGTAATATAGGACATTTCAGTTTAAACATTTAATCTGCTAACAAAATACTACCAAAGAAAAGGATTTTTCCCATTTTCTCATTTTTGCCGGAAAGCTAAAAAGGCTCCAAGATTATTTCCAGATATGTCAAAAAGCAAATCCTAGTGTTACATGACTAGAGGGAAGTGGGAATAAATTTCTGGACAAATCTAGTGAAATAGCTACAAACTAGATTTTTACAAAAATAGTTGTTTTTATTTCTTTTGACAGGTACATCATATCCTTCCTCTGATCTCTCTCGTATCTTAGAAAAAAGCCTCAGGTCACTGGATCTTAGCACTACAGAGAATTGTTTAGAGATTTACCTAGTGTCATACAGCTTGGTCTGGTAAAACCATAGACACAATTCTAGCCTTTAGTAGCCTATCTAGGGCATTTTCCAACTATATTGTGCATTTTTTGAAAATCGATTCCTATATTTTATACCACTCTTACAAATTTGGGGGCTTAAGCTCTTAGTATACAGAAGTTTAATTATGATTTTGGCAAGGACATTATGCTATTTTTAAGGGACTGAAAAATCTCCTTTATTATTTTTAAGTTTGATGTTCTAGGACAAGAAATCAAGAACCTCATTTTTTTTTTTTTTTTTTTTTTTTTGTGATATGCGGGTCTCTCACTGTTGTGGCTGGCCTCTCCCGTTGCCGGGCACAGGCTCCGGACGCGCAGGCTCAGCGGCCATGGCTCACGGGCCCAGCCGCTCCGCGGAATGTGGGATTTTCCCGGTCCGGGGCACGAACCCGTGTCCCCTGCCTCAGCAGGTTGACTCTCAACCACTGTGCCACCAGGGAAGGCCAAGAACCTCATTTTTTTAAAAGAAATCTTTTGAGGTTGAGTTTTAAAGAGAGGATGAGTTTTGTTTTTAAATCATGAAACAATTCACATATGCATACAAAGGTAGAGAATAGCATAAGTATATATTTACTAAACACCAGGTTTTTATAAAATTTTACCATGCGCACTTCAGCTTATTTTTAAGATATAAAACATAAACAGTGGTGGACGGCATCTGTATTATTCTCTGATACCTTCTTTTCTCAGAAGTAGCCACTTGACAGTGGCTATTTCTGGCATTTATTATTCACACAAATATTTCCTTTGTTTACTTAATATTTATTTATTCATAGGCAATATATGTATTTTATGGAAATACAGGTAATAACATAAATAACAGTATCTTGAACCTTTTTTGCCACTTTTTTTCCCTCTGTTGCTAAGTGTACCTCTAGGTCTTTTGTTTGAATGGCTGTAGAGTTTTCCATTTCAGAAATAAATTGCTGTGTATTTTTTCTACCATTGATGAATATTCAGGTTGTTTCCAAATTTTCTTACAAATAACTCTGCAATGAACATTCTTATCATACTTCCTTCTGCACCATGTGTAAGTCTCTCTGTGGTATATTCTTAGCAGAAAGATATCTAGGTCATTGGTATTTTCCCTCCAAACTGTCTATATCATTTTAGACTCTACTTTTACCCATCAGAATGTGCAAGAATCCTCATCTCTTTACATCCTCAAACATGATATTGTCAAATCTGTAAATAATTATTTGCCTAAGTATAAAATAATATTTTGTTATTTTTAAATTTGAATTTTCTTGATTACAAGAGAGGAAGAAGTGCTGTATTCATTTCCTGTTGCTATTGTAACTAATCACCACAAACAGCATTTTGAAACAACACAAATTTGTTCTCTCATACTTCTGGAGGGCAGAAGTCTGAAATGAATTGGCAGGGCTGCATTCCTTCTGGAGACTTCCAGGGGGGAATTGTTTTCTTGCCTTTTTCATTCAGCTTCTAATGTCTGCCTACATTCCTTGGCTGGTAACCCCTTCCACTAAATCCCTCCAACCACTTGCTTCTGTCATCATATCTCCTACTACTCTCCAACCCTCCAGCTTTTCTCTTATAAAGAGCCTTGAGATTACACTGGGTCCACCCAGATAATCAAAAAAATCTCCCCATCTCATGATCCTTAGTTTATTCGCATATACAAAGCCCCTTTTACTACGTAAGGTAACACAGTCACAGGTTTTAGAACGTGGCCATCTGTGTGTGGCACAGTAGGGGGGTGCATTATCTAGCCTACCAAATAGATATTGACAATTTGGAATTCCTTCTAAGGAAACTACATATTTATATCAATGTGTTTATTCTTTTACTTGGTTGCCTTTATTTCATTTGTTGAAGTTTCTTTTTTTTCTTCAAGAGAAGATTTTATGAGTATTAGGAGTTTGTTAATCACAGTCATCAAAAACTTCTTCTTCTAGTCTGTGGTTCTTCTCTTCACTTTGTTTCACCTCTAAGTATGATGTTTGTTGTTGGTTTTGATTGGTGTTATTCATAAGGATAATAATAAAGAATTCTCTTTTTCTAATTTCAAGTGCTAAGGGTTTTTTATCCTGAATGTTGAACTTCATCAAATGCTTTGTATGCATTTATTGAGATGTTCACTTGCTTTTCTTCTTTAATCTATTAGTATAACATCTTTGCAAACACTCATCCATAAATTTTTTGGATAAACTCTACTTGGTTAAATTATATTTTCTTTGAAATCTCCTGAATTCAATTTGCCAATATTTTATATAGAAATTTTAAGAGAATTTGATCTATCTAATTTGATCTATCTAATTTACTCTAAAAAAAGGGGATGTACATATGAGTAAGTCCAAGATACCTATAAAATGACTTTATAAAATCTCCCAATCAAACCAGCGTTTCCTCCAAAATCATTCTGATTATATTAAACTATTTTAAGACGAATGCTCAACCTGTCAGCCACTAATACATGCAACTACTTTCCCATCCATGGAACTGGGGTCCTGGACCTAGATAGCACTGTTTAACTCCACTACCTTAGCCTCAGCTATTTGTACTTATGGTGAACATCTGACACAAGCAAGGCAAGTTACATTCTTTACCCCATAATCTGGATTAGGGTCCCAAACACTGGCTATTCACTGCTGTCACCTCGAATTGTAAACTTAATACCTATGGCAGAGGTCACATTTCCCCTTTGTACAGAAAAACAGAGGGAACTTGGCTGATCAATGCACAAAGAATTAAAAGAGTCACTGGAGCCTGGTTACTCTTGGGTTTCCAGTTCCCTACCCCAGTCATCAGACCAACAAAACATCTTGCCTTTCAGTTTGTGATAGAGTTCTTTAAGATATTATGAAACATTCTTATATCTCACTTAATCTAATTTAAGTGGGTTTCTGCTATTATCACTCTAAAAATTCATGGTGAAGTAAAATGCACTTATTTATCAAACATAATTTCTCATGGCCATACTACCCAAAGTGATCTACAGATTTAATGTAATCCCTATCAAACTACCCATGACATTTTTCACAGAACTAGAATAACCTTAAAATTTATATGGAACCATAAAAGACCCAGGATTGCCACAGCAATCTTGAAGAAAAAGAAATAAGCAAGAGGCATAATCCTCCCAGACGTCAGACAATACTACAAAGCTACAGTAATCAAAACAGTATCTTATTGGCACAAAGACAGATATATGAATCAACAGAACAGAATAGAGAGCCCAATGAGATCACAGGCCAGTGGATGAGCTGGGGGACTTAGGGAACAGGCTGGGGGCTGTGTCCTGCAGGGTTCCAGAGCCCTCGCCAAGGCCGCCCACTGGCTGGGCCCAGGCTTTGAGGCGGTGGTGAACCTCTCCCCCATCCCCACCTCTGCAACTTAATGGCAGTGGCTGTCTGCATGCGACGCAGTCTGCGGGACCTGGCCCCCGCCATTTGGGCAGCTTGAGGGGCCTGAGGGCCAGCTGGGTCCTGGGTGCCTGGCTCCCTCAAGGATCTGACACCAACAAATTTTCAACAACTCATCACATCCCTCCCTCACCTTTCCTACAAAAGGGCTTTGCTGAAAGCTTTCAGGGAGTTCAGGGTTTTTAAAGCATGAGCCACCCATCTCCTTGCATGGCCCTGCAATAAACCTTTCTCTATTCCAAAAAAAAGAATAGAGAGCCCAGAAATAAACCCACACACCTACAGTCAGTTAATCTTCAACAAAGAAGGCAAGATTATACAATGGGGAAAACACAGTCTCTTCAGCAAGTGGTGTTGGGAAAGTTGGACAGCTGCATGTAAATCAATGAAGTTAGAACACACCCTCACAGCATGTACAAAAATAAACTCAAAATGGCTTAAAAACTTAAACATAAGACATGACACCATAAAACTCCTAGAAGAGAGCACAGGCAAAACATTCTCTGACATAAATCATACCAATGTTTTCTTAGGTCAGTCTCCCAAGGCAGTAGAAATAAAAACAAAAATAAACAAATGGACCTAGTTATTGCAAAGGAAACCATTAAAAAAAAAAAAAGACAACCTATGGAATGGGAGAAAATATTTGCAAATGATGCAACCAATAAAGGCTTAATCTCTTAAAATATACAAACAGCTCATACAACTCAAAAACAAAACAAAACAAACAAACAACCCAATCAAAAAACAGGCAGACCTTAATAGACATTTATCCAAAGAAGACATACAGATGGCTAGTAGGCACATGAAAAGATGCTCAACATCACTAATTATTAGAGAAATGCAAATCAAAACTACAACAAGTTACCACTTCACACCAGTCAGAATGGCCATCATTAAAAAGTCTACAAACAATAAATACTGGAAAGGGTGTGGAGAAAAGGAACACTCAACACTGTTGGTGGGAATGTAAACTGTGCAGCCAGTATGGAAAGCAGTATGGAGGTTCCTTAAATAAACTAAAAATAGAGTTGCCATATGATCCAGCAATCCCACTCCTGGGCACATATCTGGAAAAAACTATAATTAAAAAAAAAAATCCCCGCCCCCATGTTCATAGCAGCACTATTTACAATAGCCAAGATATGGAAACAACATAATGTCCATCAACACATGAATGGATAAAGAAGATGTGGTATATATATATATATATATATATATATATATATATACACATACATATACACACACAATAGAATATTATTCAGCCATAAAAAGAATGAAATAATGCCATTTGTAACAACATGATGGATCTAGACATTATCATACTAAGTAAAGCTATGTCAGAAAGAGAAAGACAAATACCATATGATATCACTTATATGTGGAATCTAAAATAAGATACAAATGAACATATCTGTGAAACAACAACAGACTCACAGATATAGAGAACAGACCTGTGGTTGCCAAAGTGGAGGGAGGGTTGGGGGAGAGATGGATTGGGAGTTTGGGATTAGCAGATGCAAACTATTATATATAGAATGGGTAAAAAACAAGGTCTTACTGTATAGCATGGGGACTATATTTAAAATCCTGTGATAAACCATAAGGGGAAAGAATATTAAAAAAATGTGTGTGTATATATATATATATATATATATATATATATATATATATAAAACTGAATCACTCCGCTGTACAACTGAAACTAACACAACATTGTAAATTAACTATACTTTGATAAAATAAATTTTTAAAAAAATTTTTCATAACAAAATTTGTTCATATTAGTGATTTCTTAATGGCACTACCATGCCTTGTGTTTGTGATATAGTTCTATTCAATGCTATAAAAATTCCCCAAAATGCTATATAAAGACAATCACTTACGAAATATCTCTACTTTCAAGGAAATTGCAGTCTAATAAGGGATTAAGAAAATATACTTATGCAGGAAAACAAAATATTTTAAGAATGTTTCTCTTTAAGGAACAGCATTACTATTGTCCTTATTTTCCTAAAAAATTTCTTTGCCCAAATTTAAACAGAGAAATTACTCAAACTAATACATTTTCTGTGAGATTTTTTTTGACCAAGAAGACAAGAAAATGACAAAATTTTATTAATTCAAAATAATATCCCTTTTACTCTGAAATTTATACTTTCCTCAGGGTGTTTATTTATAAGAGCCCTCTTATTTAATTCTAAAGATAATCCCAAAAGTAAATTACTTCACAGATAAAGACTTTGGGACCCAGTACAATTAAGTGAGTTGCTTGGGTTCATATGGCTTTGCAGTCATAGACTTAGATTTAGTATTTATGTCTTCCACGTCCAAGTGCAATTGTCTTAACTTTATGAACTATCAGTCTAACAATCAGTTTATGCAGAATTTGTAAGTGGTTTCACCTATAAAACCTTCCTGCTTCTTTACCTTTTAAGAATCATATTCTTCCAAAGGGGACAATTATTAAGAAAAAAAAGAAGATATTAAAATGGCAATATATACCCAAGTTGGTTTTCAAGTTTATAATCTGATCTGATCATATTATTGATTCATAATATGATCACACTGTTCACTGATTATTGAACCAATATTTATTTGAAAGTTTTTGAAATATTTACTTGTTTCAGATGAGTTTATTATAAATTAATCAAAAAGTAATATGTGAAGAAAAAATTAATCTTCCATAAAGGGATAAGTAGTAAAATTATCTTAATAACTGCCACATGGAAAAAATAAAGTTATATTCATCACTTTCTGAATATACAGAGTGAACAGAAAAGGAAACAAATTTAATTCCCTAGATTTGAACCACACTTTTAGAACAGCATCATCATACCTTTTCCTGGTTCTTAGGGGTGAGTTCAATGGTTCGGTGTATTTCCTCCGACTTACTTGAGGATATTTGGTATAAACTCAAAATCTAAAACAATAAAAGCTTAGTTTTATTTTTGGTGTCAGAATACTAAAGTATTTGGACTTATCAATGAAAGAAATTAATCAGCCTACTATAGTTTCAAAAAGAAACCCCTTTTGAAATAGATCTAGACTCCGTAAAGTTTTATGAAAAAAGAAAATTGCAGTGTGCTCTGGCTTGAATTAGAAGGTATGATTCTGCCAAAATATGCATTTTCCAGAAATAATGTAGGGTCAAAATACTTCTCTTGAAGGTGGAGATAATTTTTATGGGGCAATTTATTTAAAACATAAAATGACACCTGTTTCCAATGGTAAAACACTGTCCAAGTAACCAATTAAACAAATATGATAGAGAAAAAAATCAATAAGGAAAATTACAACTGGCCTTTAGTTTAGTATGCAAAATTAGTAATTATGGAGACTTGTCTACACAGGCACTTCTGTGGCAACCCCCCAGCAGTTCAATACCTGAGAGTTATCACTATTCTGATGACCAATTTCACCCATTAAAATTCTCATAACTATTTCTTCTAATGGATCTATTTTTTTCCCAGAAAATCCTGTTTCCTTATAATTGTCAAGCATTTAGCTTGTAATCTGTCACTTGGTAATTGATCAAGAGCAAATATCTCTTTACCGCTCTTCTTTTCATTAGTAACATTTCTTTTCCGTGCATTCTCTATCTTTAACAATCATGTGATGGTAAATTTTAACTAAATAAGAAATGCTGACACAAATCAGATTATAAGTGTACCTTTGAGAATCTATCTGTTAATTCTCACTTTCTCTCTCTACCATCGCTGCCTGACCCCGAAACCCATATGTCCCCAAATCATTTTCAAACTCACTGGATGGCTACACTAACCGACACATCATGAATTACCATTGCCTAAGAATCTGAGGACAAATACTCTCAATTATTATCTTCTCTCTGGGTGGTGATACCATGCAATCTCTGCCACCCTTGGGCACCAGTTTTGGGATTAGAGAGTGGCAGAGGTAGTCACAAATGTATACTTACAAACAAATAAATGAATTGCTCTTGTTTGCATATTCCTTGTGTTATCATTGACATCTTCAAAGATTTAACTGGTTTAAGAAACTAGGTTTAACTCTGGTGAACTTAAAACTGTCAGTATAATCCCACTACAGCCAAATATGTGCTGTTGTTGACTCTGTATAACTAAATAACTTCTGCAAATCCTCTATTTTTTCATTTTCCATAAACCTTTTTGTTTTAATTACCATTTGCTTCTTAGAGTCTTGTCCTTCTGTTTCATTCATTTTTGTAATACCTTTTCACTTTTGTTCTAGAGTCCATTTTCAACCCTTTTACAGAATTGTCAGAAATCATTTTAACTTCTGAACATCTCCAAAAATGTATAGAGGAAACCCTAAAATATTCTGAAGAAGTCCTTGAGGTATTTTGTTTCCTCTATAGCTAAATAACAAAGTGAATTACAGTACAGAATATATAACTATATACACATATATAAATTTTCTCATTTAAAAAGTATGTATATATTACTAAAACCTCAGAACTTATGGCTTTGTGTAGAATTATTATAAGTATTACACCTAATAAGGAGGTTTCTAGAATTTATGTAGAAGAGTTGCCAAAGCTTAATATTCATTTTCAGCTTTGCTTCATTTTAAATTTTAAACAATTTTGAAAACTGAAATTAAGAAGAAAACATAAATTATGGATGAATGGATAAAGAAAATGTGGAATATGCATACAACAAAATATTATTCAGCTATAAAAAGAATGAAATATTGCCATTTGCAAAAACATGGATGGATGAGGGCATTATGCTAAGTGAAATAAGTCAGACAGAGAAAGACAAGTACCATATGATCTCACTTATATGTGGAATCTAAAAAAAAAGCAAGCTCATGGATTCAGAGAATAGGTCAGTGGTTGCCAGAGCTGGTGGGTAGGGGAGGGGTAAAGGGGGTCAAAAGCACAAATTTTCAGTTATAAAAAAAGTCAAAAGTCATTGGGATGTAATGTATAGCATAGTGAATATAGTTAATAATACTGTGCTTAAAAGTTGCTAATAGAATAGATCTTAAAAGTTCTCATCACAAGAAAAAAAAAAATATGTGTAACTGCATATGGTGTTGGATGTTAACTAGAATTACTGTGATGATCATTTCACAATATTTAAAAATATTGAATCATTATTTTGTACACCTGAAACTACGTTATATGTCAATTACACTTCTATACAAAAGAAAACAAACATTTTTTAAAAATCATAGCATCCTTCAAATGATGGAATAATATCAAGCCACGGGCTGTAACTAAAGACAAAGAAAGGGATATGCCAAGAAATGAGTAAGGCAAATAGTTAAGGTCAAAACATTTTATGAATCAATATCCATACTCTGCACTAATGAAGTAATACAGGTAAAGCAATACAGAAGATCTGGAAGCTTAGGAAAAATGGGATAGGAACAAGTAGGTCAGTCTATAGGGAGGTCATGAACACCAGAAAATGTTCCAGCAAAGAAAGAGAGTCAAACAAAACACAAGAGCCAGTAGGATGAAAATAAGGCAACAGCAGAAAAAAAGGGGTTTAGATATGAAGCAAACTCTTTGTTTACTCATCAAAATCTTTAGGAGAAAAGAGCCCAGGGTTTTCAAGTAAAGAAAAATAAGTCAGAAGACATTTCTGCTCTTCTTTTTAAGATATACTCTCACTCTTTCCTTCCAAAGTCTAGCATCTTTGCAATCTAAAGACTCAAACTATGAACTATGCAAAGATGTCCAGACAACAACCTTATTAAGGATGAAATTATTCCATGTCAGAAGAACTTCAATATGGACTCTGAAAATAATGTGAAGGCCAAGTGGGAAAACTGTACACCTAGTTGCTCTCCTTTTTGTCCCCTATACTTGTGTGGGGAAACTTTTCCCAAATCCACTTCCAGCTGTGTGCTAGCAGCTAATGTTTGGTTTATGATACAGTGGAAAATATCAATTTATAAATATTACTTTCTAACTACATGAAATATGAGAGAATTTCTTTTGCTTAGAAATATCATTATGTCAGCTTTCTGAAGCTGTAAATTCCCTTGGCTTCTGCAGAGATAATGGTGCTGTTTATTCTTCCTTAAAAGGGAGGGAAAGGGGCAAGAACACAAGATGGCCCCTGAGAGTCTCCAGCACTGTGTCTGCAAACAACAAGCCAGTTTGCTCAGTTGCCTTCCTCAGGTTCACTTCCATTAGGTCAGTTTTAACTGACTCCTAGCATTTTCTCTCCATACCACATTTATCAAAGTCATGGGGTTAGAACGTAGAGATCTCATGAGAACTGCTTCCTCAAACTATGGATACTAATATTGACATTAAACAACATATTCAATCTTTTGAGAAGAGAGAAATTTTTATATTTCTATTACCATCTGAAGAACTATGCATACTCTTGTGCTTGCAAAATGTGTTCACAGTGCCAGATAGAGAATATGTGAAGGCAAACACTTGCCTTTGTGAATATATGACTGTCCTCAACTGGATTCCATGAGAAAAATTAAGCCCTAAGGACGATAATGATTGACTATTTTCTTAACTTTCCAATTTTACATACTACCATTCCACATGAATAGGAGAAAAGACAGTTCATTGCATATAAAAGATTGAGGCATTAAGGTTTAATTCTCCCACAGAAACCCTTTGGAGAAGAACTGCACAAAGCCTCAAAACTCACAAGGTTTTCAAGAACTGTGAAGAGTATGAGATTTTAACCTATTGCATGTTAACAAATAAGCCTGCCACAGTTACACAGAAGCTGGTAGAAGACATGAGACTTCTGGATCAGAAGCACAGAACTTCATTACTCACAGCAAAGCAGGCAGTGTTAGCTTCGTGTTTGTACTGTGTTCCTTTGCCCCCCAAATCCCACGGGGGTGATGAGAAGCAGTCCAGGTAGATGTTACACACACACTAGACTTGTGTAACAGCTAAGGAACCCTGAGTTTCAGAAGCTCTAAGCTTTGAAAGGGACGTCTAGCAAATCTGCCTAATCTTTGCCCCAGAGAAAGATATTATCTATATTATCTTGGCTAGGAAAAGAAATTCAGCCCTTTACTCCAGAGAGAGACACAATCTCTGTCTTCCAAGGTTGTTTGTCATACAATAAAAACTCCATGAAAAAAAACAGTCCAGAACAAAAGTCATTAATGTCTCTTCCCAATACATGCAGAAACTCAAGAGGGTCAAGAATTGTCACCTAACAATGGCCAAACTCATAATATCTGAGACATTTCATTCCTACAGGTATGCTTCCACCATTCTGATTGAAAAGCTACAGAAAAAGGCATAACAATGGGTGAATATCAGTCACGCCAAAGAGACACCGTGCAAGAACTGCCTCTTATTTGGACAGACTGAGAGATAAACTTAGCAAACTGCATACCAGACAAGCTCAAGCTCAAGTTGTACTTACAAAGCCTGCACTCTAAACCAGGTATTTTTTTTTAGTTTCCCACCACGAACAGTCACCATAGTATACAAGGCTACTGTATTTACTTGGTTTGGGGAGCTATAACACAGAATTGCAGCTAAGCCAGTCAGCTGCGTCTCTGAGGATTGTCAGTGGTGGCCTCTTAGATCAGCAGTGAAAGAAATCAAGTAAAATCTCTAATTACTAAAAGATCCTTGGCACAAATTTTGCCAATTACTCTGGGTGAAAATGTTATTATAATTTCAGTCTCTGTAGTAAAATTATATTTGTGTATCTTTCCTTTTTTTTAAATGATTGAGAAGGGTGATGAGTTCTGAAGCCTGGGTCACATGTTCCATTGTACCAATGGGAAACACAGGAATTGACCCTCATTTATAAAAAAAATAAAAACATACATAAAATTAACCAAAAAACTAATATAGGAACATAGTCCTTGTATTGTACCCAAGAGGAAAAATTTAAAAGACAAATTATATAAATCAAATATGATAAGAATTTTAATTGTATGATTATAATTTTGTTAAAATATCCATTTAAACAGCAAAAATCAAATCTCAGATATGTGCAGATTAGAAAAATATATTTGCTGCTAACAGCCTGAATGATCTCACATATTCTCTTTAAAAATGACAGCATAGGGTTTCCCTGGTGGCACAGTGGTTAAGAATCCGCCTGCCAATGCAGGGGACACGGGTTCGAGCCCTGGTCCGGGAAGATCCCACATGCCGCGGAGCAACTAAGCCCATGTGCCACAACTACTGAGCCTGCACTCTAGACCCCGTGAGCCACAACTACTGAGCCTGCATGCCACAATTACTGAAGCCCATGTGCCTAGAGCCCGCGGTCCTCAACAAGTGAAGCCACCGCAATGAGAAGCCCGTGCACCGCAACAAAGAGTAGCCTGTGCTCACCGCAACTAGAGAAAGTCCGCATGTAGCAGTGAAGACCAAACGCAGCCATAAATAAATAAATAAATAAATTTATTTATTTTTTTAAAAAAGAAAATGACAGCATAGAGTTATTAGAAACATCCTTAGTTAAAAAAAGTACCTCCCCCCAGTTCCAGATATTGGTTATAACTGAATATAATATAGAAAAGCAGCAGCTGCTGCCCTCATGAATCCATTAGTTTGAATCATTTTTTTCATTCAATACGTAGTTTTGTTGTCAAAATCAAGTTCAAATAACCAAAAGGTAGTATTGAGTTGATTTAGCTCTTTTAAAAGAAGTAATTCTATTCCCCTAATGTTTAGAATCATCTTCATCAATATAAAATCACTTCCAGCTTATATGTATTTTTTTAAATTAGAAAACTGCATATTTAAGTAGAGATAAGCCGTTTTACGTTTACATAAACAGATTGCCAATAAATTCAGCAAATCTATAATTAAGCCATACTAGTCAAATGACAACATGACATCTCAATATCCATAAATCTGTCTGGAAACAATTAAGAACTGGAAAGTAAGCAAAAACAGTATCTGGGAAGGTTATACATATTGGACAAAATCTATGCAATAAATCCATATAAACATACATATGAGCACACACTCATTTTGGTTTATATATACATCTAACAAATTTAAAAACATGGTTTCCAGGATTACAAAGAATAGAAGTATCAAAATAGTAATAGAGAAAAGCACATTGCTTTGCAGAAGAATTAGCATTGAAATAAAAATAGGTCAATATGCACATGAAAAGATGCTCAACGTCATTACCATCAGATAGATTTACCACGTGACCTAGCAATTCTACTCCTTGGTATATAACTAAATTTAAAAATAAGAAAGAAAACATGTCCATACAAAAACTTGTATATGAATGTTCATAGCAGTATATTCATAATAGCTAAAAAATAGAAACAATTCAAATGTCCATCAACTCTTGAACAGATAAAATGTACATCCATACAATGGAATAGTATTTGTCAATGAAAAGGAACAAAGTACTGGTTCATGCTACAACATGGATGAACCATGAAAACAATGCATTAAGTGAAAGAATCGAGTCACAAAAGACCACGTTGCAAGGTTCCATTTACACGGAATTCCCTGGCAGTCCAGTGGTTAGGACTCTGCGCTTTCACTGCTAAGGGCACAGGTTCGCTCCCTGGCTGAGGAACTAAGATCCCACAAGCCATGCAGAGCAGCCAAAAAACAAAAGAAAGGAAAAAGATTTCATTTACATGAAGTGTCCAGAATAGGCAGCTATAGAGACAGAAAGTAGATTAGTGGTTGCAGAGGAAGGATGGGGGTGGCTGGTGTACATAGAAGGTGACTGCTGTAGGGTTTGTAATAAACGGTTTCTGTGGAGAGGGATTAAAATGTTTCAAAACTGTTCATGGCTGCACAACTACATGGATATATTAAAAATCATAAATATACACTTTAAATGGGTGCATTGTATGGTATATGAGCTGTATCTCAAGAAAGCTGTTGCAAAATAAAGATTTCATGAAAACAACAAAAGAGGTTACAATTAAGCTTTCTTTGTTCTTTATATAATATAGTCTCCACAAAGCAGAGCACTATTTTTCATAATTTTATACTTTTGTTCAAGTGAGTTGTAATTATTCTTTTTTGTGAAATATTTCTGACATATTTTGCACAGTCAATGATATTTTTTAAAAACAAATCCTTAATCTCTTTAAGTTGGTTGAAAAGGAAAATATCCACAAATTTCAAAGACGATATTAATGTAAATAACTCCTAAACATAAATATTTGGAGCACTTTTAGAGAAGAACTAATTCAAATTGAGATTTATTTTTAAAAGGTTACCCTGGCTACTGTGTGGAGAATAGATTTCAGGAAACAAGAGTGGGTAAATGAAGATCAGTTAGATGAAGATATGGGCAAAATATGAGGGTAACGTGGACTAGGATTTAGAGGGAGAACTGGCAAGAAAGGTCAGGCTTTGTGTGTATTTTGAAGGCTGACTCAACATGACCTGCTGATGAACTGGAAGTGGGTAGGTTGGGTAAATCAAAAACAGCACCTTTTTTTCCATGGACACTTGAATAAAGGGTGGTGTTATTTACTGAAATAGGAAAAGAAAGGAATAGAAGATTCAAAGAACAGGGTTCATCAATAGTTCTGACAATTGATGTTGAGAAGACAATTGAATATATCCAAGTAACAATGTTGAGTAGGCAATTGAATATATGCCTGGGGTTCAGGAAATGAACAAGGAGGAAATGGCAAGGCTGAAGATATAGTTTTAGAAGGCTTCCATTTAGGGTTGATACATTTGTTAGGGTACATTCTAAGGTGCTGAAACAAAAGGATCCAAAAATATAGTGACTTAAGTAAGATAGAAATTTATTTCTCTTTCATATAAAAGTCTAGTGGCAAGGGGCTAATCAACTACTCTTGGAATTAGTGTATTTCTAACCAGGCTTCTTGGTTTGACTCACCAACTGTAGGCCAAGCTATTGCTAATTTAGAGAAGGTCTTTTCCTGATCTGACCCATAGAACATCTCTTTGTCTTCAAACCAAATGCACTTTTTACATAGTCAACCCCATAATCTAATTCGCTATCCTACTGTCACAGTCCTCAGGTATCCATACTATGTGTCTGTGGAGTGTCAGGCACTGGACTAGACTCTGAATATACAACAATAAATAAAAGAGATTTGGTCACTGCTTTTAGGGAGAATAAAATCTACAGAATAGACAGAAGAAACAAGAAGTTAACATATAAAGTGATGCAGGTCTACAGGGGAAGTACATTGTCCAAAAAAAGTACCTAGGAGGGACATGCTTTTAGGCTCAACTCCCAGGTTTCAGTGTATAGACCCCTACCTGCTGAATTACAAAATCCTTTGTTCTCTAACTTAAAACCTTCCTATATATTCTGTATCTGGCATTTTCAACAAGCTCTATTTCCCATCATAGAATACCACCCCACTTGACCCAAGTGAGTTCCTTTCTTTTTCTCAGAATATGCCAAAAATTACCATTTGGTATTGCAGACTTGAGCATTCGACAAGGCAAGGGATTATATTACAAGGGGTCTCCAAATCTACTTGTATACTAAGTAATGTCTATAGACTGAAGAAATACTGTATCTTATCTACTTGTTGAGCTAAAATGCAGCTTCCATACTGATTGGTTGGAACCTCTGTAATACTGCTCCCTAAATATTTTGGATATCGCCCCTGCTTACAAAATTTATATGAATGCAATTGTAATTATCACATGCAGATTCACGTAAAAGCATTCATAAAGTCACAATAGCTTCCTGAAAGCACGTGGTAGCTCAATAAAAGGATGTCAAAAGGGCAAGTATTCATTCTGCAGTTTACATCCTTGTTCTCCACAGTCTAGTCTCCTCCATGGCAGCTAAAGTGAATATTTTAGAACTAAATCCAGATCTTGCATTCTGTTCAGAAATCTCCCATATCTTCCCATCTCACTCAATGGCCTACAAGTTCCTACATGACCTGCTTTCACCCCTGCCTTTCTCATCACCTTCCATTCTTCCTTGTTCACATGATTCTAGTCATACTGGACATGGTGATATTTCCTCAAGCCAAGCAAGGTCCAGTCTCAAGGTCTGTGGCAAAATTTCACCCTAGGGTCTCTTCAGTCACTGTTCTCTCTCCCTGGAATATTCTTCTCCAAGATAGGTAGCTACTTTTCTCCCTTATGTTCTCCTCATCTTTTCAGATATATGAGTGGACACTGTTAGAACCCCAGCAAGATCCCTTTTACAGCCTGGTGCATCCAACCCCCACTGCTTCTGTTTGTTTGATGAGACCTCACAGCTGTTTCTCCTTTATTTACATAATTGACTTGAGCTAAATAGAGGTACTTTTCCCCCAGGCCATGCCATACAACTTCAGCCAGCAATCAAGTGACACAGCTACAAACCCTACCTCAAGGTGAGACAAACTCTGCTGTGCAATGTGTGCTCCAGAGCCTCCTGTACCTGAAAGTCTCCAGCTGAGACCACTTTCTTGCTGAGCTTTTCACCCAGCTCTATCCTACTCACCAACTTTCCTACTCCTGAGAACACCTCTCTCTCCCTCAGGTAACTTTTTTGAGCAAGAATCCCCATCCCAGGCTGTTCTTCTATGTAACCAACCTAAGAAAAATGACTTCCCTGACCACCATACATCCAGACACTATCTCCCTTACCTTGCTTTACTTTTTTACATAGCACCTATAACCCGATTGAATAATATATTTTTAAATTTCCTTTTGTTTATTCACTTTTTCTCCCAGTGATGTAAATTCTATGAGGGCGGGAATTGTTTTGTTCACTACTATATTCTGAAGCTTCCCAAACTACCAAGTTCGTTGTAGTTACTCAATAAAATGCATTACTAAATGCATGAGTAAATGGAATAGGAAAGTGATTTTATTTTATTTTTATTATTTTTTAAATGCTGCCCTATTCTTGAAAACATTGGGAACCAACAACCTGGATTAAGTTCATCTGCAACAAAGAATGATTCTACTGGGGACTATGTCTTCTATGTCCTTTCAAACTCTCAACACTGGAATACTGATCATTGATATAATATTGGCTTATCAACTGAACGTCAGTTCATTAACACATCCTTCCCAAGCCTTGCAGTCTTTAAACTTGAAGTCCTTAATTTTATATTCTGGTAGCCATTTAAATTTCCCTCTGGATTTCTTAATTAGCCTTTTTTTCTTAAATAAGAATTTATTTTCCCATCATCAATATTTTTAACTCAGACCTTACAAGCCCCTACCGAAAACAACTGAATAAAAACACATATTTTAACAATGAAAATTATTAAATAAAGAAGAGTATATTGTAACTATAGAATGGTCCAAGTGAGCATCACTCATATTCCGTCAGAGACAATCCCTAAAATGATTGAGGAGTTTCTTGAAAATTTATCGTAAAATAAGGTCATAGCTGTTTTAGTACACAGACCCTATTAGGCTGTAAAGTCAGCAAAGGAACTGAGTTTACATCTGAACTCCTTCATTAAGGAAACACTGCAGCCATATATGACACATCAATAAGATTCAAATATCCAACTACGGAGACTCTGGCTGACTTTCAGCCCCTTCAGTTCACTCAGCTTTGATGAGTGTTTGCAGAAAATTGTCTACATTGTCAACCACACTCTACAAAAATGACTTGGATATAATTTGACTTTTACAGATTTTTAAAGTCAGAAAGGATGTGAGGTTGCATGCCAACTCCACAGAAGACTTTTCATTAGCAATAAATAAAGTTTGATTTAATTTTTTCATAAAGAGACCTTTGTGGTCATGAAAGCCTGCTGTCTGCTCCACTAAAAATAAAGAAATTTTCTAGGGAGAATCTCAAACTTTTATTCACATAAAGGCCTTGCAAAGATGTGTCATTCTAACTTGGGAGTACATAATGAATGTGCTTCTTTGCAACTAGCATTTAATGCCAGTGCTTTTATGGTTTATGATATAACGTTTGTTTCTTTTTATTCAACAGAAAAGGTCAATGTGACTAATAATTAGAACTATGACTCTGAGAAAAGAAGACTGTAATTAGATTATTTTTCAACAAATAATGAAGTGTCAGAAAAAAAGAAAGTGAATCCTTGGTGTCAGCAAAATTAGTTTACATATAGGCCAGAAAAGTAAATCTTTCTTGCATATGCACACTTGGGTGACCTTCTTCCAGTAACTAACTCAAATAATAAATATGCATAAAAAGCACTACCTTCATATTCAAACTAAACAATGCTTTTCATCCAAGGGTAATTTTGCCTACAAAATATTGATATTTGGCAATTTTTTGAAACATTTTTAGTTGCTACAACTGGAGGAGTGCCACTGACATCAGAGGGTAAAGGCCAGGGATGCTGCTACACATCTTACATACATAGGACAGTACTCCACAACAAAGAATTATCCAGACCCAAATATCATGTCAGTTTTAAGAAACTTTGAACAACTGTCAAAAAACTTTCTAATTCTGAAATTAATGAGTAAGCTGTAAAGTAGCCCACAATAATTAGAGCCCTATAATGGGGTGGTTGTCTACTGACACTCCACAGTTAGAGACATTTTGTAGCCACTGTAGATTAAAAGAAAAGAGTAAGGGGTATTAGACTTTTTAGAATTCAGAACTCTGATAGATAATACTGGGATGCAGGACACTTAGATGTCATATCAATATCCATTAGGGCTGTATTAGGTTCTTAATTCTGCCATAACAAAGTGCCACAGACCAGGTGGTTTAAACAACAGAAATTTACTTTCTCACAGTTTTGGAGGCTTAAAGACCAAGATCAAGGTGTATGCCAGGTTACTTCTTCTGAGACCTTTCTCCTTTGCTTGTAGATGGCTGTCTTTTCCCTATGGCTTCACATGGTCTTCCCTCTGTGCCTGTGTCTATGTTCTATCTCCTGTTCTTGTAAGGATATCAGTCATACTGAATTAAGGTCCATGCCAATGACCTTCTTTAAATTCAATTGCCTTTTTAAAGACCCTATCTCCAAATACAGTCCATTCTGAGGTACTGCGGGTTAGGACTTCAATATATGAATTTTGAGTGGGACACAATTCAGCCCATAACAGCCCATAACAATCTGTCCTGTCTTTGATTCAAAGTCCTCTTGAGACAGAAAATACCTGGCAGCATGAAAACTTTCCAGCATTTCTACTGCCCTGGAGAGCAGGAAAGTGTATACAAGGGAAAAGTGAGTCTTCTTATAATCAGTCCTTAATTTTTGTAAAATGACTGAATTTGCCCCAATATTTGCAGGAAATAGTTAAGGAACTCCAAAGAAACAAAGGCAATAACTTTGAATCATAGAGTTAATTTTTATATATAAAAAGTTTCCCTAAAGAAAACCAGAACTAAAAGAATGAGTTCTATGCAAGGATCATGTTGACCACGTTAGCCGAAACACGACAAGCAAGTGCCCAGCACAGAATAAGACATCAGTATATTTGCTCATTGACTATGTAACTGGGTCAGTGAAGACTATTCCTCTGAAACTCTGCTATCTATTGGATGGTAGTGTGCTTCTAACCTGCCTCCTACCCAATCTCCAACTTATCTCTTACCATTTGTTACAATGCATTTATGATACAGCAGCAACAAATTATCGGTAGTCACATGCTCAGTTTTTGCTGTTTTCCTTCTTGCTACAATGCTCTATTTTCTTGTTGGGGAGGAAGAAACTTTCCTCTACCTTCTAGGTGCTTCTGGCTGGTCTAAAAATTAAATTGGCCTGAGACACACTAACGGGAGAAAATCAAACAAAATTTAATAGCATGTATACACGGCAGTGACCATGGAAAACAGAGTAACCTGCCAAAATGGCCAAAGCTCACAACTTAAATACCATCTTCAGCTAAAGACAAAAGAGGATGTTGGGGGTAGTGGTTTGGAAGGAAGGCTATTTACATGGAGATGGAAAAGCAGATCTTTGGTAAACAAATGCTTGCTAGACCATGCAGAGACAATGTAAGAAATTAATAATTTGTCAATTATTAATTTGCCAGTATAAGAAATTAACAATTTCTAAAGTAAGTTATAAAAGTATATGGACTTTGCTAGATCATATGCTAAGATTGTAACAACTTCTGAAAATGTTCTATGACCAATGAAAGAGTTAAAGTTTCATATTGTTTTGTCTACCAGGTAGATTGACATAACTGGATTAAAACATGGGAGAAATTTGCAGGTTTACTCTCTCTGTGGTTTTTTGTTTAACTGTATTTCAAACTATATACTATTTATATAGACTAGAAATAATTAGAAGAATAACAGCTGATAAGATTTCCTCAGCATGGCTTGACCAACTCATTAAATAAACTTGTTAAATAAAGCAAATTCATAAAAGTAATAGGATAAACAAAGGGAAGATTGTAAAAGTGGTAAAAACTAATGGTACTTGAATTATTAGAGAACAAGAATAAACAAGAGAGTATGTGAAGAAAGTAGCTGAGGAAAATAGGTATACTTTAAAATTACCTTGCCCACAACTAATAGCAAACATTCTGGTCATTAGCTTTAAATATGCAGAAAATAAAAGATGTACCTGCATAATATTTTATATTTTAGTCATGAAATTAAAATGAGTGTCACATTTTGGACTTTGATTGTATCCAGGGGTGGGGAAACAATATGAAAAAACAAAATCATTGGCCCAAAAAGCAAAACTATCTGGTGAAGTCATGAATGACCGAGTTACAGCAGAGGAGCCTACTGTTAATCATTTTTGCAGTCAATTGAGAATTCTGCAGAGAAGATATTAAAGAGTAGTATAAAAAGTGCAGTGACCCAAATAAATTGTTTAAGAAAAATAGTCAAATTCAGTTAACAGATACTGTATTCCTATAAAATTGAATTTTTTTTAGGAATTAGTAGAAAATTTTTAGGAATTAGTAGAAAAAAAGTGTTTGCTTATTGCTGTGATGGAGCTATTTCCTCCAAATTTTAGGAATTCTCCATTTGATCGTGTTTTTGATGATATTCCAAGAAGATGGAAAGATTTCCGATGCCCTACTTTTAGTAACTACCAAGACATATTTGTTACTAATGCTTCAATTCTGCAACACAGGACAAAATCAATCCTCAGTAAGAGATAACAAATGTCTTTGAAATTGAGTACAATGAAATTTTCCTCATAAATTAATACTGTATGTTGCTAAATGTCTTCAAGAATTCACTTTTTTTCCTTCTTTGCTTCTTTCTTCCTTTTTAAAGATAATAGAACCCTGTTAGTTTAGCTTACATGGAGTTGAGACACGTTACTACAGATTTGATTTTCTATCCTTCATAGCAGCTATGTATGGCCATGGGATTAAGTTTGGGTCAAATGGGATGTGAGTACAAGACATATGTGCAACTTCAGAGGCATTGCCTTGAAGACTGAGTCACTTACTCTGAACGTTCTCTTTTCTCTGTCTCCAATCCATTCAGAAAAGGACAATATGTCCCATCATCCACTAGCATATTATCCCATGAGCAACTATGAAAGATTTTCTGTAGTAGACCTATTCTAGCAAACTTGACCTCTCTCCTCCCATAGAATATAAGAAAATAAACATCAATCTCATTTAAAATAACAAAAGTTTTGGGTCATTTGTTATAGAGATTTATCTTGTACCTCATCTCAAGTAAAAATTTGGTATGAGATGTGAGAGACTATAATAATAAATACTCAAAATATTTTATTGGTTTAACAATTAGGTGGATGGTGATGAGGAAACAGATATTGAATCTGGAGAAGCCAGTCCAGGAAGTGCAGAGAGTCCCATACAGGGTAAATGCAAGGAGAAACATGCCAAGACACATATAAATCAAACTATCAAAAATTAAATTCAAACAACAAATATTAAAAGCAGCAAGGGAAAAACAACAAATAACACACAAGGGAATCCCTATAAGGTTAACAGCTGATCTTTCAGCAGAAACTCTGCAAGCCGGAAGGGAGTGGCAAGACATATTTAAAGTGATGAAGGAGAAAAAGCTACAACAAAGATTACTCTACCCAGCAAGGATCTCATTCAGATTTGATAGAGAAATTAAAACCTTTACAAACAAGCAAAAGTTAAGAGAATTCAGCACCACCAAACCAGCTTTACAACAAATGCTAAAGGAACTTCTCTAGGCAGGAAACACAAAAGAAGGAAAAGAACTACAATAACAAACCCGAAACAATTAAGAAAATGGGAATAGGAACATACATATCGATAATTACCTTAAATATAAATGGGTTAAATACTCCAACCAAAAGACATAGACTGGCTGAATAGATACAAAAACAAGACCCCTATATGCTGCTGTCTACAAGAGACCCACTTCAGACCTAGTGACACATACAGACTGAAAGTGAGGGGATGGAAAAAGATATTCTATGCAAATGGCAATCAAAAGAAAGCTGGAGTAGCAATTCTCATATCAGACAAAATAGACTTTAAAATAAAGACTATTACAAGAGACAAAGAAAGAAACTACATAATGATCAAGGGATCGATCCAGGAAGAAGATATAAGAATTGTAAATATTTTTGCACCACCATAGGAGCACCTCAATACATAAGGCAAATACTAAAAGCCATAAAAGGGGAAATCGACAGAACACAGTCATAGACGGGGACTTCAACTCCCCACTTTCACCAATGGTCAGATCATCCAAAATGAAAATAAATAAGGAAACACAAGGTTTAAATGATACATTAAACAAGATGAACTTAATTGATATTTATAGGACATTCCATCCAAAAACAACACAACACACATTCTTCTCAAGTGCTCACAGAACATTCTCCGGGATAGATCATAACTTGGGTCACAAATCAAGCCTTGGTAAATTTATGAAAACTAAAATCAAATCAAGTATCTATTCTGACAACAATGCTATGAGACTAGATATCAATTACAGGAACAGATCCGTAAAAAAGTACAAACAGATGGAGGCTGAATAATACACTACTTAATAACCAAGAGATCACTGAAGAAATCAAAGAGGAAATCAAAAAATACCTAGAAACAAATCACGACGACCCAAAACCTATGGGATGCAGCAAAAGCAGTTCTAAGAGAGAAGCTTATAGCAATACAAAATCCTACCTTAAGAAACAAGAAACATCTCAAATAAACAACCTAACCTTACACCTAAAGCAATTAGAGAAAGAAGAACAAAAAACCCCAAAGTTAGCAGAAGGAAAGAAATCATAAAGATTAGATCAGAAATAAAAGAAAAAGAAAGGATGGAAAAGATAGCAAAGATCAATAAAACTAAAAGCTGATTCTTTGAGAAGATAAAATTGATAAACCATTAGCCAGACTCATCAAGAAAAAAAGGGAGAAGACTCAAAGCAATAGAATTAGAAATGAAAAAGGAGAAGTAACAACTGACACTGCAGAAATACAAAGGATCATGAGAGATTACTACAAGCAACTCCATGCCAATAAAATGGACAACCTGGAAGAAATGGACAAATTCTTAGAAATGCACAACCTTCTGAGACTGAACCAGGAAAAAATAGAAAATATAAACAGAAAAATCACAAGCACTGAAACTGAAATTGTGATTAAAATTTTCCAACAAACAAAAGCCCAGGACCAGATGGCTTCACAGGCGAATTCTATCAAACATTTAGAGAAGAGCTAACACATATCCTTCTCAAACTCTTCCAAAATATAGCAGAGGAAGGAACACTCCCAAACTCATTCTATGAGGTCACCATCACCCTGATACCAAAACCAGACAAAGAAAGAAAACTACAGGCCACTATCACTGATAAACACAGAGGCAAAAATCCTCAACAAAATACTAGCAAACAGAATCCAACAACACATTAAAAGGATCATACACCATGATCAAGTGGGGTTTATTCTAGGAATGCAAGGATTCTTCATCAATCAATGTGATACACCATATTAACAAACTGAAGGAGAAAAACCATATGATCGTCTCAATAGATGAAGAGAAAGCTTTTGAAAAAATTCAACACCCATTTATGATTAAAACCCTCCAGAAAGTAGGCATAGAGGGAACTTATGTCAACATAATAAAGGCCATATATGACAAACCCACAGCCAACATTGTCCTCAATGGTGAAAAACTGAAACCATTTCCACTAAGATCAGGAACAACACAAGGTTGCCCACGCTCACCACTATTATTCAACATAGTTTTGGAAGTTTTAGCCACAGCAATCAGGGAAGAAAAAGAAATAAAAGGAATCCAAATTAGAGAAGAAGAAGTAAAGCTGTCCCTGTTTACAGTTGACATGATACGATAAACAAAGAATCCTAAAGATGCTACCAGAAAACTACTACAGCTAATCAGTTAATTTGGTAAAGTAGCAGGATACAAAATTAATGCACAGATATCTCTAGCATTCCTATACACTAATGATGAAAAATCTGAAGTGAAATTAAGAAAACACTTCCATTTACCACTGCAACAAAAAGAATAAAATATCTAGGAATAAACCTACCTAAAGAGACAAAAGACCTGTATGCAGAAAATTATAAGACACTGATGAAAGAAAATAAAGATGATACAAATAGATGGAGAGATATACCATGTTCTTGGATGGGAAGAATCAACACTGTGAAAATGACTCTACTACCCAAAGCAATCTACAGATTCAGTGCAATCCCTATCAAACTACCACTGGCATTTTTCACAGAAATAGAAAAAAAATTTCACAATTTGTATGGAAACAGAGGAGACCCTGAAGAGCCAAAGCAATCTTGAGAAAGAAAAACCGAGCTGAAGGAATCAGGCTCCCTGACTTCAGACTATACTACAAAGCTACAGTAATCAAGACAGTATGGTACTGGCACAAAAACAGAAATATAGATCAATGGAACGGGACTGAAAGCCCAGAGATAAACCCACACACATATGGTCACCTTATCTTTGATAAAGGAGGCAAGAACATACAGTGGAGAAAAAACAGCCTCTTCAATAAGTGGTGCTGGGAAAACTGGACAGGTACATGTAAAAGTAGGCAACTAGAACACTCCCTAACACCATTCACAAAAATAAACTCAAAATGGACTAAAGATCTAAATGTAAGGCCAGACACTATCAAACTCTTAGAGGAAAACATAGGCAGAACACTCTATGACATAAATCACAGCAAGATCCTTTTTGACCCACCTCCTAGAGAAATGGAAATAAAAGCAAAAATAAACAAATGGGACCTAACGAAACTTAAAAGGTTTTGCACAGCAAAGGAAACCATAAACAAGACGAAAAGACAATCCTCAGAATGGGATTGAAGCAACTGACAAACGATTAATCTTCAAAATTTACAAGCAGCTCATGCAGCTCGATATCAAAAAAGCAAGCAACCCAATCTAAAAATGGGCAGAAGACCTAAATAGACATTTCTCCAATGAAGATATACAGATTGCCAACAAACACATGAACGAATGCTCAACATCACTAATCATCAAAGAAATGCAAATCAAAACTACAATGAGATATCATCTCACACCAGTCAGAATGGCTATCATCAAAAAATCTACTAACAATAAATGCTGTAGAGGGTGTGCAGAAAAGGGAACCCTCTTGCACTGTTGGTGGGAATGTAAATTGATACAGCCACTATGGAGAACAGTATGGAGGCTCCTTAGAAAACTTAAATTATAACTACCATACGACCCATCAATCCCACTACTGTGTATATACCCTGCGAAAACCATAATTCAAAAAGCGTCATGTACCAAAATGTTCATTGCAGCTCTATTTGCAATAGCCAGGACATGGAAGCAACCTAAGTGTCCATCAACAGATGAATGGATAAAGAAGATGTAACACATATATACAATGGAATATTACTCAGCCATAAAAAGAAACGAACTTGAGTTATTTGTAGTGAGGTGGATGGACCTAGAGTCTGTCATACAGAGTGAAGTAAGTCAGAGAAAAACAAATACTGTATGCTAACACATATACATGGAATCTAAAATAATAATAATAATAATAAAAGGTCATGAAGAACCTAGGGGCAAGACTGGAATAAAGACACAGGCCTACTAGAGAATGGACTTGAGGATATGGGGTGGGGGAAGGGTAAGCTGGGACGAAGTAAGAGAGTGGCATGGACATATATACACTACCAAACGTAAAGTAGATAGCTAGTGGGAAGCAGCCGCATAGCACAGGGAGATCAGCTCAGTGTTTTGTGACCACCTAGAGGGGTGGAATAGGGAGGGTGCAAGGGAGGAGATGCAAGAACGAAGAGATATGGGAACATATGTATAACTGATTCACTTCGTTATAAAGCAGAAACTAACACACCATTGTAAAGCAATTATACTCCAATAAAAATGTTAAAAAAAAAAAAAGCAAAGACGTTTGCTTTGGACTTTTCTCAATTATTTCGGTTAGAATGTGGACAGTGGTGGTCTAACTTTTACAAAGAGGACAAGTACAGCACACTAGGGAGTGACCCATAGGAGGAGTGAAACTGGGTCCCTGAATGACCTAGGGAAGCAGAGCCACTCCAACCAGCTTCGACTCCTCACTTCTCGACAGTTACATATCAATTCAAGAAAAATAAACTTAGAATTTAAGCCCTTGTGTGTTGAGTATTTTATTGTAGCAGCTTAGTCTGTATCCTAACACAATATATAATTTAACCTGATAAACCCATGGCTGTAAAGGGCACTTACAATTGTGAAATAAAACAAAATCTATAAAGCTATGTCTCTCAAAGAAAATAATAAACTTTTATAGAACAGTCACGTTGAAAGACTTTTTCTAGTGGAAGCAAGGAGAGTATAAAATAGTTTCTGGGAGACCTGCTGCGATGATGCCTTCAATACAGATGTTAGATTCAGGCACTTTTCATTTAATTTCGGAAGGTGCACCATATGCATATGTGTCAATAAACGATCATATTTTATAATTACAAGACTCTTTAAATCATATGTCAGACAAATCCAGATGCCAAATAAGTCAAAAACTTCAGTGCTCAAAACACTACTCAAATATAATTTATACACCTGGGAAATCAGAGTTAATGATTTGGAAAGTAATTCTGAATGTGCCATTATATGCCCAAGATGGTACAAAGCCTTGAGGACATAGAAAAAGACATTGCACCTACAATCAAGGATATTTCACCTTTGTTAAAATACAAAACTAACCTACTTTAAACAATTAAAGAAACATTTGTTATTAAAAATGAATGCTTCTGGTTATAATCCAATTAAAAGTATTAGTGTTAATATGTGATACTCTGGTGAGTTAAAAATAAATGACTAAGGTATAACACAACTGGAGAGCCCTGCTAGCACAGTCACAGGACTAAAACAGACATGATAGAGTCCAGTTTCCTCCTGGCCTTTAATCCTTGTCTATTTCCCCACTTTGCGAATCCTAACTGACCAACCATAAACCTTGCAAAAATAGTTCTCAGAAAGTACTATTCTGACAGTTATCAAGATAAGATTGCACCAACGATCCCAAGCAGGTGGCACAAAAATGAGCACAACATTCAACTGCAAGTTTTGTAGCATTTAAATACAAAAACTGTTAACCAGAGTCAGACCGGAAGGACACATGATTTTCTTTTCTCCTCTCTCAATAATATTCTGATCGTTTTTCAACTCAGAAGTTACCTGGTCCTTTGATGCTCCCTATCTGCATCAGCTAAATAAAGCCTATATCCTCTCTTTGAGTCACTTAAATTATATTCTTTTGATAGCACAGAAATATACTGATAAGCTTCACCCTCAAAAACATAACATTGAACATGTGCTCAGTCGCTGACAGAGAAAGATAGAAAACCTCCTTTCCTCCATATCTACGAGAGCACATGATTCACCTTGTGAGTAAGTCATTCACTTGAAATGTCTGAAGATGAGGAAAACTGTACCCATTAAGCCAACCTGCTTCTTAATGTCTGAACTGTAATCTGTCAGGCCTACCTTTCTGCTGCTAGTATATGCTGAAGGTCCATCCACATTCCAGACTTTATAGGCTTATAGCAAATATCAGTTGAATTCAAATTGTTATGCCTATTCTCAAATCCCTAGCACCACAATCAGGGCCTTTTCCAGAGTCACAACAGAGATCTTCAGAACTTACTTTCATTATTCTTCTATTCTGTTGGTACTTTTTCATTCTTTTCCTGTGAAACTTTCTCCATTATATCCAGAGCATAATCTCTAGTGCCTCTTGGGTCATTATTTTCACTCATCATCAGAGGTGAACCTTATACAATTATCACACTTACATTTAAATTAAATTACATTTAATTTAACAAATATTTCCAAACATATATCATATGCATCATAGAAGATCAGTTACTATGAGGTTTAGAGTGAATTTACACATGAGAAATTTAAGGAGAAGAAAATGGTAAGGCAGAAATGACATCCCAGGCACGCACACGCGCACACGCGCACACACACACACACGTGCACCATTCCACTAAATATTTGTAGACATAAAGGGAGGATAACAGTAAAAGTTGTAGTGATTTTTGGCAAGAGTCCTTATGTAGGACAGAGAAGTTTTCATGTAATTTAGTAGGTAATGATAAACTACTGAATGTTTCTGAGAAGTGAATAATAGAATCAGTCTTTATTTAAGAAGGTTATTCTAGAAATTATACAGAGAAAGGATTGGAAGAGAGAGACAGTCATGGCAAAGAGACCAAGTAGGAAGCTACTGAAGTAGAGAAAGGGGGAGAAACCAAAGGAATATTAGAAATGTAAGACCTGCAAAAGTTCACAACTTAGATACTGAAGGAGAAGGAAAAACAGATTTAAAGATGATTCTGGATTCTGAGCCTTGAATGACAGAGAGAACAACAATGCTATTGGCAGGAAAAGAAGAAAAGTCAATCATGATAAAATCGTGAGCTCTGTTTCAGATATGTGTAGTCATGTTGCCAAATACTCATACTAGAAGTTAGGTCTATACTGAAAAAATGATTTCTGTATTTTTTTTCTGTAATCTGGCCTTTCTCCAGAGACTTATCCATTTCTGATTAGTAAAGGGGGAAAATAGATAACTAAACGTAAGATCTAGTTTAAGATTAGTTTGAATACAGTGTCTGTTCAATAAAATATGCTCAGATGATTGGTCACTTGCTTCTGGGGGAGGAATATGGCTTATTATTCTTATGATATGGGAGAGGAAACATAAATTCCTCTGATGTTCATATTGTCTCACTCTTACTCCTCCAATGGTTCAGCAATACCCTTTGCCCTCCTGGATTCTGGCTGATCTGCTCTCTTCTGATGCTGAAGTCTATGGCTAACATACCTCAGAGGCTAATGACGTTGGCACAAAGACTGCTGCTTGTGGTATAACCACTAATCTGACTACCTTCACCTCAGATCTTGCTGTAAAAACCTGAGGTTTGCCTGAAACTCTTATTTGGTCCTGATTAGGGTGGTCCTCTGACAAGCCTCACTTCATCCCAGCAATGGTGACCCCCTTCCGGCAAGATCCATATGGGAATCAAGGGTGCCTTAGAAAAGCCCATCCTCAGAACCATTTTTTACCCTAACAGGCTACACTGGCCAGTTCACTTTGAAGTGGTTTTGCACCAATTGTTTACCCAAGCCCCTGCAAGTATCCTCTCCCTGAAGTCTCAATAGGAGACAGTGGCTTCCTTCTAACTCTGCTATTTTCCCTTTTCCAATTCGCTTTGGGCCAAAGCCCATAGAAGAGAAAATGTGGAACCACTTCTGGTTGCTTTAATTTCCTCTCTCTTCTTTCCAAAATCCACTGGGCCAAGACTTTATGGAGGGTAGGGTCATGTTCTATACGTATGGGAGAGCTCTAAAATGACTACTCCAGAATGCACTATTTGAAAATATAAACAAAATATAAAAATAACAGAACCCTTCTCTTCTAGAATAACTAATAGTTTGATTTATCATTATGGAAGGAAATTGCCAGGCCTAATCTCAACTCCAAGAAGCCTGTCTTACAACATACTTCTTTATTACTTTCTCATTTTTATTTTTTGGGCACTTTCTCTTAGTATTCCCTCTGTAACAAATCCGTCTCCCCCAGGCATACTGTCACCTCAGGCAAACCAAGACAATGGTCTTGTACTCTGAAAGGCAAAGTAAAAAAGCACATCAATAATCGTCAAAATATTACCCCATTGCACATGTTTAGTTCAAACTACATGCAGAACACTTAGGAAAGTAAATCCCCCTTGGTAATCCAAAGAGATTTGTTTCCCCATTTTAACCTAAAGTCTAAGCAATGTTCTAGTTTTCATTTGGTCTCTTATCATGATTAATCATCACTAATGGAGTTTGGCTGTAAACCAGGAAAAATTTTTATAACTTTAAACCGTATAGTTTAAAGAACACACTTGGTTTCCTGGAAAATATAATAAGAATTTGATATGTCCAACCACAATTTTTAGGAACCAGCATCCCAGAACCCACCTTTATTTAAACAATGCTAATTATCTTGTTATGCCAAATATAACATCAAACCTGGAAAGTCAAGGAGGGACCACAGGAGAGAAATAAGATAATCAGATCACAGTTAAGAGTCAACTATCTCATAGATAACCAAGGTCAAGGCAAACAGACCTAGGACCAGATACAACAAAGTCAGAGCCAAAGGCAGCAGAAGAGAGGATAGACTGTTCACTAAAGCCAGCTGGGAAATGTCCAGATTGACAAAGAGACAAAAGCAGCCAAAGGCCACCAGGCATCAGGGTAAATGAGTTTTAGGAAGCCATAGGGATGAGATAAGGATTTAGCATTGACAGTCTAATCCTTTTTTTCTCACAGGAACTGGTGTTAGATGGGCCAGTGGATCACTGAGAGACAATCATCATTTTTCCTGTGACTGAGGTTACTGCTGACATTTGCCACACACAGCAACTGGAGATTCTGACAGCTACCCGAGTGTGTACAGCTGGGAGTGAGAAAAGAAAAATCGAGATCCATATATCAGAGGGTTCAAAGTGACTTCGGGTGGGGATGACTGTTGGGGTGGCAGTACTTTAAGTTGAGGGGCAAATAGAGATGAGATCAGAATTCAGCAAAGCATGAGGGGATCTTGGGTGATTGTCTGGAACATTAAATGGTATCTCTGAGTTTCCTGGTGGATCAAAAGATTCAAGATATATGAGTAGGTCAAACAAGATGTAAACTTGTAATTGTTTACAGTAACAGTGTTCAAGCTGAAGCAGTGGGAATCAGGAATCCAGAGAAACAAATGTGAAATCACTAGGTGGCCTCAGTATAAGGGGATTTCTATTATTAAGCAGGTTATTTTTCATTTAGAGAAATGAAAAGTATCATATATTAAAAAATGGTAAAAGTCCAAGTTCAATATGATATGATATGATATGAGGACGGGACAGTTTTCATCTGCCTAGTCATTTTCCAATTTGTAATCTCAACAATAGTAACTCATTAAATTCTTTTACAGTAATGAATGAATGAATTCTTTTACACTATGAATTCAAATGTCATCAGAGCACTTGAAATTCCTCAAGTTAGCAGGAAATGGGTTCTTAATAAACACATTTTAAGTATTCTAAAGTATTTTAACATTTACATAAATGCCACTTTTTTCTGAGTTATTGTCAAGGATATGAAGTCATATCCTTTCCTCTAAATACTTGTTACTTTTTCTTTTCTTAAGCCATCATTTCATATAGAATACAGTATTTAACGCACCTCCTCATTCAAGCAACACCTACCAGTACCGTCCTTTTGGTAAGCATTTAGCTCCATGCTGTGAATACAACATGAAGTAGGCTCAAACGAGCTCTCCAAATTCACAGTAGCTGGGATTCTGTTAAGGGCAATGCAATATCTCACTGAGCTCAAGGTCATCTTCATTTTGAGAGATGTCAAGAGACCAGATTGGTTTCAGGGCCTCTAGAAGACCTTGATCCTTTCCAGGTCACTTATGCCAATAAGCACACAGATGGTTTTTGAGGGACCTTTGAAATAAAGAATGCTTTTGAGAGCAGAGGGTCACCCTTGACATTCTGCCTCATGACACAGTAACAAAGCCATTTAACCAGCCAGCTTTGTAGAGGGTCCAGACTATTTTCTGTGCTGTGTTAGGTTTAGCAATTCCATAAATCAGCATATTCAAGTCAATGAACACTGCCCTTTCACCTTTGAAGTATTTTCTAGTCCAATCCTATTGGGGAATACATGTAATTCTTTCCATTTCAAATTAGTTTTCACATTGTCTTTTAGCGCTGAGTTTTTATGTAACATTCTAGAACAAACTCCAGACATCTCAGCAGGGGTTGTAATACACATAAAATCATTGCTTAACTGACATCACTTTTGGACCCCTGCCATTTGTGTATAACTTCTTGTTTTTGCCCTTCAAATGAGCTGTATACAAATAGACTCAAAATAAACTCATTGTGGAGTTGGAAGTTGAACATATGTCTGAAATGTCACATCATTCTTTGCAGCCAATGTAAGATTGCTTATAGATCACCATTTTTATTTTCAGAAATAAAATCTTTTCCTTTGAAGCCGAGTTCTAGGGTTTAAAACACAGCCCAACAATTTTTTTTTATACAGAAACAACATTTTTTAAAATCCTATTTCCTGCCAATGTGGTACCACTGGGAATTTTATAATAGTTAAATGACAAAAATATATGTCATAACTCTCTTAGCACAAAGAGCTTTTTTACGAGTTAGCACCAATCTTTGGCTTTATTTGCCCATATTGCAGAGTGACAAAGGTAACATAAATCAAATCTTTTCTAAATATGTACATGTAGGTAGTCCTCAACATAAACGTACTCAGCAAATAATTGTGAATGGAATTCAACTTATCAGGAAAGAAGAAGAAATTTAAATGTCAAATAAAAACTTTGGGTTAAAACTATGTATGTTTCAAGTTCAGACTACTGATTAATTTGTGATGTATATATTTATATTCAAAGATGCTTTGGAAGTTGAGGAAACATATTAATCAGAATTGCCTATATTTTGCTTCGGTGACAAATACCATCAAAATTATAGTGGTATAATATAACAAAAGTTTATTTCTTGCTCAGATAAGGTCCACTATCCAGGCATCCTTGATGTTGTTGCATTTCCTTCTCAGCTACAGTTTTCAGGCTTCACCAGAATCTAGATGAACACGGAAACTACCACACTAGCTTTTAAGTAGTTAAGGCCCAAAGTAATTCCTATCATTCCCAGTCACAGGCTATTGGGAGAGACTAGTCACATAGTCCCACCCGGCGCAAATGTTGTTTTTCATAAGTGCAAAAAGGTGAGGAGAACTGGTGATACTGGTGAACACTAATAATGTCGACCTCAAAACTCCATCATAGTAAGAAGACAGATTTATCTTAAAGCTAACCCCCTCTGTACTGGGTTGACTAATGTCCCCCAAAATTAATATCCACCAAGAACCTCAGAATAAGATCTCATTAAGAAAAAGGGTCTTTGCAGATGTAATTAGTTAAGGTGAGATCATGCTGGATTAGAATGAGCCCTAAATTCAATGACTGGTGTCCTCATAAGAAGGTCATTTGAAGACACAGAGAGACACAGAGAGAGAACACCATTTGAAAACAGAGACAAAGATTAGAGTGATGATTGGAATGATGCATTTACAAGCCAAGGAATGCCTGGATTGCCAGCCACCACCAGAAACTAGGCATGGAGCAGATTCTTCCTCAGGACTTCTAGAATGAGGCAGTCTTGCTAACACCTTGATTTCAGACTTCTAACCTCCAGAACTGTGTGAGAATAAATTTGTTATTTTAAGCCACCTTGTTTGTAGTAATCTGTTATGCCAGCCCTAGGAAATGAATATACAACCTCCAAAACAAGGTGGTAGGTAGATAGTTCCATCACTTCTCCTTTGTTTCTGACCTACAGACACACGCAGCGACACTGTCACACCAACCCCTCTGAGAGGCTTGACCTTATTTTAACCACTTAGGATATTCATCTTGAGGTAAGTCATAAAATATATGACACTGCATTACGTAAACTCAAGAGGACACCATTTAATCAGCAGCCAAAGGATCAATCTGCTCTCCTTATGTTAATATTCTATTGTATTTGCTCTGGAACTCTGGAAATTCATGTAGAATTTGAAGTCTCCTGGGAAGCCAAGAACAATTAGAATAGCACTAAAGGTCTGTACATTTTCTTATACTTTTACTAGTGATACACTTATACACTTCACTAGTGATGAAGAGGTTAGGCATATTGAGCTGGGGGTTAGAATTATGATTATACACTTATAAGAACGTTGGAATTTCTGTTCCAAGGTCACTATTTAGCGATTTCACAAATAGCTAAATGCGATGTCAAAAGTTTGTTGTAATAAAAATCGGGTCAATGGGAAGACAGACGTGAAGTGCTTAAACTATTTCTTCTTTTAAAGATATGTTAGACACCCTAGAAGACACCATCTGTCTTCTTAACGAAGAATATTTTATTCTTTACCAAAGCTGCAATCTTCCAGCCACAGATTAAATCATTTCCAGAATGTTTTCAGAATATTTTACTTTTCTAGGAATACATTTTCCCTTAATGTTTGCAATGAAGCGGACAGAAACCACAAAACACTGCAACTTCTACTGCATCAATTTATTGACATTAATATTTAGCTTCACTTTGCCAATGCAACCCCTTTAAAGCACACTTACTGTTCTTTGCTGCATCTTATTTCAACTCATTTCTTTCAATGTTAGCATCTGAGTCTTTGCAGCATATCTAGTTATGTGAAAGAAAAATCACTGAAATGGTCTACTTCAATACTGAAATATATCCAGGCATTATTATCTCTGAAGTACTGCCATGCCAGTCATTTACATAGTAACTCTAAGCGTCTAATTCACTTCAACAACGTCCTGTGATGGGCAAGGGCTGATGTATGAGCTCTGTATTAAGAATTACAATCAAATATATCATTTTAATGTACCCAAATGGATGCATGTGTAATTCTGAAATCCATAATAACTAGTGTCATTATAGCTAGAATTTTCATACCATGAAAATGATACCATGACAGCTAGAATTTTCATACTTATATTCACACCAAGCCCACATGGTTTCCCTAATAGCGTAGTTGGTTTTAACATTACAATACCTAGACTGAAATTGACCGAAATTATTCTTTGCCATGATTGCTATTAAGTGAAACCAGAGCATTAAAATGACTAGCCATGAGAGAGGCATACAAGACTTCTGATCTCTCTATAGAATACAGTATTTTCTTGTTTTAAAATATGGAGACAAGAATCAATCCCAATTTTCTTTACATAATTCACGTAACTAGGTGACTCTTGTTTTCTCCAATCTGCCCAAAAATCAACTGCTCATTTTTTCCAATATTTCACTCAAGTACATGTTGGGTATCTTTTTACCATTTAATAGAGTTTACATTTTTTATAACACCTGTTTAAATATCTTCCAGGAAGTTTGTGTTTTCTTAAAAAAGTTTCTTTCTACATTATGCATAAAATATACTTTTTTCTTTTTTTTTTAATTGAAGTATAGATGAACAAAATATATTCTTATATTTGGTTTATACTGTGATCTTTTATCTCTGATTTTCGTGTAATGGGTCTGTATATTGTCTACTTGATTATATCTCTGTCTCGTGTTCCCACTAAAAAGGAAAATCCTAAGGTCAAGAAAGAATAATGAGACAGACTCTATGCCTCAGAATTGTAGAACTATTTTTTTTTTTTTTTTTTGATCTCATGATCCTAATGGCAGAGGTTGGGATGATACTGTTAAAAAATACTTTTCTGGCTCCTAGTTTGCAATTTTACAGGATTAAATGACAGGAGCAAATGCAAATATGTTTGAGTGACTTCTGTACATTCTTACTGAAGATAAACCATGGAGAAGGCACACAGAACATTCCCTCCTAGAGTTTATAGTATAGGAAAAATTTTTTAAACAAAAGATTATTTTTTTATTTTTTGGAGCTAGCACACTAAACTGTCCTATCTGTGCAACTTGTAGGTTAACCAAAGATAACACTTAATAGGATGTTTATTTCTTCCCATTCCTTATCCAATCATGTCACTGAATTTTTTTCCAACTGTTTTATCATGTCAAAGAAGTGCTCTTTGGAATTAAATAAGCAATACCTGACAGTAAATAAAATATATACTATACTATTTAATGTCTAACCTATCTATACGGTTTGATTTTTAGTTCCTCTAAGGCACTCTTAGGCAAATAATAGACCACCTACAATTTAAATTATATTACAACTTCCAAATGTAATTAAGAGGAAATCAAGAACAAGAGTTGATTTTCCCAGGGCTCTGAGCACAATCAGCAATGTTAACATTAACCAATGTTAAATATGATGTGAAATTGTTAGCATTTACTACTTCATACTATGTGGCTAACCTATGTACCCAATCTATTATGCTGCTATTATCGATGCAAAACACTTTTGCACAGCCTTTTTGAATCATTAAAATTCAAATCCAAACCATCAAACATATTCCATAGTGTTTACCTGCTCTTAATCTGCAGAATGACAATTAAAAACCATAAAATAGTGATGTAAAATCTATAATGAAAAGGGTTATTTCCCTCTTAGATTTGACTAATATTATGGTAATCTGTTTTCTTTTCACCATACGTTTTAAATGGTAAGTGATGTACCTTGTGCCAGTATTTAAAAACCATCTTTTGAATTCTTACCAAAAATAGTAATTCTGGCTAAACCTCAAAGACAAAAACATTTAGTAGGTTTGTTGAAACAGATTTTAATATTCGTATTAGTTGAGGGTTCTTTTTTGATAGGTAATGCAATTCTCATATATCCTCATTAGAAATCTGCAGTAAAAGAGTACACCATCTGAGAATGCCCTGAAAGTTTTTATGGAATATCAGACCTTTAGAAATATTTTTGAAGACAATAAAAAACCTAATTTTAGCGTTGCCTGAGGAGCAGAACAGGAATATACTATTTTTTTCCATCTCTGCATTAAGAAAAATTAAAGGTTGAGAAAGACATTCTAAAAGTCTTAAAAAATCAATTTTATTATGTGATTATTAAATTCAATTCTTATTTGTCTGTAATATCAAGCATATATGTCACCTTTAAAATTATATGAGTTCTAATTACTGAAGTTATTGCCCTAAATATTTTTTGTAAGAAAATCAGTAGTTTTCCATTTGGGTGGATAAAAAGCACAGAGAGAAACACTGTACTGACCAGAAGTTCACAAGAATATAAGCTTTCAGGATGTTAGGACCATTGCAGACACACTGGACAAATCTTACCCATTCCCATGAGGACACAGAAAATGAGAAATTTATATAGTTACTCATATCACCAGCCAGATAATTGAAGTTAGAGCCTGAAGGCAAGAACCCAGAAATCATGAGCATTCACAGCAAGTAACAGTCTTCTAGAATATCAGCAATTAAAAATTTTTAGAGTTCACACTTGTTATCCTTCTCTTAGGAAGTTAGGCTCACTACTTGATAGATAATGGAAATTTGGGAGAAAACACCCCTTTCACTAGGCATATGTATAACTCACAACTAGATCACAAATGTTAAAAGTCTGCTACAAAATGGGATGCCATATCGAATTTTGTCTTATAAACACAACTGAAGCATTTCTGTGTAAAAATTAGAGCATGTCTCCGAAGGTTGCCCAGGACACTAATCATGCAAACTTAAATGTGTGTTTCCTTGCTAAATTTTACCATTTTGGTTACAAAGATGATGCAAGTTCTGTTCACAGTGAGTGAACTGTATTTTTTTTTTAAATGTAAACAGATGCCCTCCAATATTTAACAAAGATCATTAATCTATATTGCAAAAAGACAGGATCATATTTTCACCTCTGAAACAGGGATTCTGGTCATATCTATATAGCATCCAACTAAATTAAAATAAACAAATAAAAACTTTAAAATAGCCAAATAAATGAAATTCTTGACATACCAAAAACAAATAATCAGAATATTTTCCTAAACACATAGTTATAGTGAGAATAAAGAACTCGGCTAATAACTGAATTTCTGACGTGGATAGAAAAGGGCATCATGATATATAAACATATTTAAACTATTATTGTAAAATATCAGCTTTCCCAAGTCCAGCCCACCAAGCTTAGCGTGTTCTTCAGTCTGACCCATCCTAACCCATTTTTAAAATCTGGCTAGCCCAACCTACAGAAGTACAAGATAACCACTCACAAGCATAGCCATGTCAGCCTCTTTGAAATCTTTCCCTTCTGCTTCTCCTATTCTGGCCCATTTTCATTACCCCGGGTTTTTCAGTTGCTCCAAGATTCACTCTGACTCCCTATTTATCTCTAGACAATACAAACTGGTCAAGAAGAATTATGCTCAACCTCAGATCTCTTTCAAGGATGATTCTGCATCTCTCCTCATTACCATACACCACAACTGCACATAACGTCTACCCAGAAATTCTATGAAACTAACTTCCTGGAAATCCTCACCTAAAACAAAAACAAAGAAAGAAAAAGAAAAGAAGGACAGATAGAATGCTATTTCTGCAGATCAAGCTGACCCCAAGAGTTTCACCACTCTGGGAGCAAAGACTGACAATGTAGTGCCTGTCCATTCCTTGGGGCTGGTTCACACCATCCCCTGAGGTGCAAACAAGAAGTTTTATTTTGTCTTTTTGCATTCTGTCTAGAAGTTTGGCTCAAAAGACAGAGCATGAATTAACTGACAAGAAGTAGCATCTAGGCAATTGTACTAAAATTTCTCTTGTGAGAAATAAGCAGAAGAAACATTAGCTTGTTACTTTCAAAAGGAAAATGGACAACTGTCATAAATGGGAAAAGGTAAAATAAGCAAATGTCAATAGATCTCCTTCACACTGATTTATGTGTTTTGTAGTTGTGACCTTCAAAAATTAATGGGCAGTGTTATACTAGCTCTTAACATAATTTAAATCACCTAGATTATGTTTTATACTTGTGATTCACTTAGCCCATTATCTCTAAATATTTATACATACACTTGAGCACTTCACAATAACTAATATCATAAATGATAACTACCAATTACTAAAAAAAATTTAAAGGTCTTATTTACACTATTTCACTATGAAAATTAAAATTTAAAGTAACTATCCTTTCAGCTATATGGTATAATTAATTATCTAAACTCATTCCTATAGGTTCTGAATAACTGTTTTAACATGAGTCTCCAAATATTTGAAAACACACATGACTGGATCATGTAAGGGAACACTGAAACTGGGGGAGAAAACATCAATTCTAGTGCTGTACCTACCACATTAAAGTATGTGAACTTGGGCAAATCTCCTAAATTCTCTGGGACTCAGATTTCTTAATTATAAAAATGAGATAACACCTCAAGCTTAGTTTCACAGGATTGTTGTGAGAATCCGATGTAAACACTGATATGAAGATGTTTATAAAACATTAAAGAATAATATAATTACTGGTTTTTATGGCTCCTCTTTAGTTTCCTATCTTTATTTGAATGATTATCTTTTTTCAAATGGGCAATTCCACCCCTCTCTTCATCTTTATTCTTCTGGATTTCATATCTTGACCCCTTGCTAATGTACAAATTAGTAATCATTATTTTTGTTTCCATTTTTCTATTGAGACTCTCTAGCAATCTATACCTAACAATCCTCCTCCTGACACAGAATAAACCAAAAGCATTTAAAATGTTGCTATTCTTTGTATTCCTCATCATCCTACTCAGGTAATCACTAGCATACTCTCAAAAATATCATCTAAAAAATGGTATTTTCAATGACTCTCTTTCAAGTAATCACATATGAAAAAAAACATGGCAAGTATTTAGAGTCTTAGAGATTTCCTTTCACACTTCCCTTGGTTGCATTCTGTTTCAGCAAAATGATTAACCTCTAAATCATTAGGGAAATAAAAGATCTGGGAATCATTTCAATGGTAGAACTCAAAGAAAGACCCATGGAATAAATGTAAATCGGTTTATAGTAATAAAGTAATTCTTGGTTGCATGAATGGAACTCTCCTAAACTTTGAATTAGCAAATATAAACTTAGTGAAGACATACAGAATTAACATCTTTGTTTCATATTTTTTTAGTACAGCCATGAAAATTAAAATTGCTTGCAGCACGTGGAAATGGATTTTTTATCAGGCCAACAATAAGAAGCTCCCATGAGAATCTCAGAAAACAGAATGTTAACAGTAAGAAAAATTAAAATACTAAAACCAATTCCGAAGCATATTTGTGGAAGTGATTGTGAGACAGAACTATGAGCCTGTGGTACTTCTAAATATAAAATTGTGTGGGTGAACTAATATGAATGATTATGAATGAACATCTACATCTCTACCTGTCCAGGCCAATTTATTTGTAAGATAGAAAAAATATCCGATAATCATCACATTGCCTCATGTACCTAATGCCTAACAGATTGACTGAGTATTTAATATGCAAGATGGTGTTAAGGAAGCCTGTCAAACCCATAGTAATTATCAATTAATAAAAAGTAATAAAATGGAATTTCTAATCACATATGCTGTAAGTATGGTGATACTCAAGACTGGAATAGCTTGTGATACCTCATTTTCTTCATAATAAGATTTATTTCAACTTTTCCCCAGTAGTATATCTAATTAAAACAAAGTTCTTTAAAATAGGTTTTTCTTTAATTTGGAAGAAAAGGCTTTTCCCAACTTAGAATAATAAAACTTAGAATAATGAATAAAAAGAACATTAGGATTATTTAGCATGTCTTTTCATTTATAGATAATAAAGAAAAAACTGACCCAAACTGATTTAATGACCCATCAGACCCCAACAGAAGGCCAGATCTAAGAATCACATCACTTCTTGAGTCCAGTGCTGTTTCCATTACAATTCGCTGCTTCAAATATTTTTCCTTTTTGTTTTATTGTTTAAGGTAATGATATTTAATTATAAATATATTAAATTATATGTTAAATATATTTAATGAAAAATTCTCCTACAGACTAAGATAGTATTTCCATTTCTTCATCTGAAATACACATTCTTATTTCTAAATTGGCTAATCTATTTTTTACAAGCATTCTATTGCTTTTTTTCTTTTCTTTTCACCTCAGGATTAAAAATTGTTAAAAGCCCACTGAAATATTTTCTTTCCCAGAATGCTCTGACCTTCCAATTTGATTTCCCTACCAGTACTACACATCTTCAATGAATTTCACTATTTCAGTAACAAATCAATTCTAAGATTAATGATTGTAATAAGTGAATTAAATATCTTTAAGACAGCTTGTTGTCTTTAATATGCAGAAATAGAATATAAGCTAAAAATGATGTCACTTTCCAACCCCTTTTAGAGCAGTCATTTCATATTACTAGTTCAACCTCTTTTTTTCCTGATATGCATGACAGATACGATAGCCATATCTCCGCAGATATATGGAAGATTATCCAAAATTCACAAAGTTGTAGATTTATCCTTCTCTCATCAACTTAAGGAAGCACATAAGAATACAAGTGAGAGCAATGTCATTAACCATCAACCTTAAATTCCTTTTAATTTACTAAAAAAAATTATTCATTAATATCCATACTAAGTATTTTTAGTTACAAAAAACTGTCAACACACCACACACCAATTATGATATCCCAGGATATTTTGCTATGTATATATAGATAATTGTCATCTAGAATGATAGTAATTTGATAGGAGAAATAGGAAAGATGACAATAAAATTAGATTAGTGTTGAATACTTAAGTATTTACCTTAGATGAGGTAGCTAATAAGTAACAAAGGAGGGACTCTTGCTTCTGGCCATTACGTAGCAACTGGTACCTGACTTCCCCTCACACTGTAAATAACTTGCAAGTGGACAATATGCATGATGAAACTATTTTTAGGCATTGGAAATCAACCAGTGCTGAACTGTGACCATTGTGAGTAAGGAAGCACAAGAGATGAGCCCTATGTTTAACCCAGTTTTTGTCCAGGGGAACTTTCTGGACCATAGTGTAGAAAGATAGAGTCCAAGCAGAGTTATGACAGTTTAGCTGAGATGAGAAGGCAAAGACGGAATAAGTTCTGGGCAAGAACCCACGAGGTCTAGTAGAGAGTATCTGTTACAGGTTTGTTAACTGAAGAGAGATATTAGAGGTCACGCACTATTGGGAGATATTCTAACTCCAGGCAAGCAAGAATAAAGAAATCTCACAAAGTACTCTGGGTATTCAACTGAGAACTCTGGAATGCTATGTTTTAGAAGAAAGGCTCAAAACCTAGTGTAAGGACCACACACTAGAACAAAGTACAAAACTGAAGTAGATCAGCTCTAATAAAGAATAACCCAAACCTATCTGGATCAAAAATTTTCCATATTTCCTGAGTGAAAATACCTCTTCACTCACTAGAAGAGCTAAATGTAAAATGACTGTCAAAACCAAATGCTGGCAAGGATGTAGAGCAACTGAAACTCTCATACATTGCCAGTGGGAGGATGAAATGGAACAACTACTTTGCAAAACCATTTGGCATTTTCTAGACAAATGAAAACATGTGTCCCCAAAAGCCTTCTATTATGCTAAGTGAAATAAGTCAGATAGAGAAGGACAGACACCATATAATTTCACTCATTTGTGGAATATAAAAAACTAATAAACAAACTAAAACAAAATAAATGAACAAACCAAACCAAACAAAAACAAAAACATAGATACTGAGAACAGAGTAGTGGTTACCGAAGGGGAAGGGACAAGGACAGGTCAGGGAGGGTAAAATGGGTAAAGGGAATAAACTGTAAGGTAAGGAATAGAAAATAAATTTTTAGTAGTGAGCATGTTGTAGGATATATAGAAGTAGAAATATAATGCTGTACACATGAAACTCATATAATGTAATAACTCAATATTACCTGAATTAAAGATAAATAATGTTTTAATTTAAAAATAAATTAATTTAATTAAATAATCCAGTAAGGGTGTGTGTGGGAAATAGGAGGTATAAATGAAATAAAATGGTACATTTGTTAATAATTATTTTAAAAAATAAAAATTTTTTAAATGTAAAAAGAAAAGAACTACTGATACATGAAACAACATAAAATAATCTTAAAACCTTACACTGAGCAAAAGAAACTAGAAATAAGTGAGTACATACTGTATGATTCCATATTTATGAAGTTCAAAAGTAGACAAAATTTATCTGATATAGAAATCATAACCTTTGGAAAGTTAACACAAGGAAACTTTCTGAGATAGTAGAAATGTTCTATATCTTGATGCAATATTCATGGTTTAATCATTTGTTACAACTCACCAATATGCACATGTAAGATCTGTTCATCTCAATGTATATACATTTTACCATAATTTTAATTATTAGGGAGAATTTAAGAGGATTATAGAGAAAATTCTCAGTAGTCCAAAAAGTCCCAAAGAAACCTAATTATCTTCTTAAATATGCTTCTATGTTACTACTGGAACAAAATTAGAATGAAAGAAAATTAATGGGATACAAGTTAATTGAGATGGAGAAAGACTTCCTTAAGAGAAATGCTGAGATCTCAGAAGACAGGTTATATATATATGAAAGGAAAAATAAGAACTTGGAGGCCAGGAGAAAAAGAGAAATACAGCCAATCCTTTTTTATAAAGGAGAAAAACAAGGGAAATGAAATGCTAGAGGTGTAACTCATTGGATAGACACAGAGGAGCAAGGAATTCTTCTCACAGCCTAAAAATTCATAAGCTGAGGTGATATGACTTTGAAGGTAACTGGCTTACAGTTCTTACTCAGGTCTTGGTGTGCAGTTTACAAAAACATCAACGGCAGCTTCAGCTCAGAAATCTGCTGAGGATGATTCTCCAGCTGAAAAGTAAAATAGAGGGATGAGCGAAAAGCCTTTTTTAGGAAATAAGTTTATATACATAAGCAACTATAGAGCAAGATGCAATGATAACAGCCATTGTGCATGACAAATGCTGACTCGCACTGGCTGTGAAAGCTAGTCACTAGACAAAGGCCACATCTGTTGGCAACTTTGGGGTATCAATAATACAAAGTTCAAAGAGGCAGTGAGAACAAAATGTTCTGAATATGCTATTTAGGAAAGAAAAGCCTTCAATAAGACTTAATGCTGGAGGCTTACATTATTACAAATACATAAATGCCTCAAATGCCCCTATCTGAGAGAAGTGGTATTTTTTCCCTTACATGTGGTAAATGCATAGTGCCTTTGAGTTCTCCAGACATTTAGTGAACCTAAAACCAAGAAGATATTCTCTACTTTCTTTCCTTTGGACACAATTAAATCCCTCCTATGATCTTTGGTCAATAGAAATGCACCAGCTTCTTTCTTGCTTTCTTCTCACAGACCATTGGCAAGATTGGTCCAATGGCCTATACTAATTTTAAGAGTGGTTATATAATTCTCCCAGGAGCCCCAATGGTCAAGCCACAAAATTAATGCTAGCCAACGGAACATTTTTGCAATGCCTAGGAAGACAGAATGTGGGAACCATTTGTGGTTAACAGATCAGCATCTATGGTCAGAGTGCCTGGGTTAGAATCCTGGCTCCATCATTCAACAACCATGCAACTTTGGGACAAATTACTTAATTTTCACATGCCTCCATTTCTCTTCTATAAAACATGGATAATAATACCTATTATGTATAATTGTCAAAAGGATTCAAAGAAATAATACCTGTAAGCATTTATCATGGATCCAGGCCCAGAGGAAGCATTCAATACGGATGTTGGATACAACAACTTAGTGTCCTCTGGCTGGACAAGTCTCTACCTAGAGTTGGGATGAATGATAAGCACTGTGCTAACTTGTTCTGAGCTTTCAACCTTGACTGCACTTCTCAAAGTGAGAAATACTGACCCATTTAAAAAAAAATCAAGAACAGGAAGATCTTTCTGATCTTCAGGAAGTCATCTTCTATGACTTTAAAGGAAGTTCAGCTAATAAAACAGAATGACTTGACAGAATAGATTTTTCTCAAATTCAATTTAAATCCATTTTAATGAAAAAATAATAGCAGCCATGGGCTTCCCTGGTGGCGCAGTGGCTGAGAGTCCGCCTGCCGATGCAGGGGACACAGGTTCGTGCCCCAGTCCGGGAAGATCCCACATGCTGCGGAGCGGCTGGGCCCGTGAGCCATGGCCGCTAAGCCTGCGTGTCCCGAGCCTGCACTCCGCAACGGGAGAGGCCACAACAGTGAGAGGCCCGCGTACCGCAAAAAAAAAAAAAAAAATTAATAATAATAATAGCAGCCAACACTTGTGTAGCTGCCATTTGTTATGAACCTGACAAATTATCTCACTCAATCTTCACGAAAACTGTAGGAGACAAGTACTCTCAGTAACTGCATTTTACAGATGAAGACATATTTGGCTGAAAGGGATTACAAACAAATCTCTAAGACATTGACATATATACACTAATATGTATAAAATGGATAACTAATGGAACCTGCCGTATTAAAAAATAAATAAAATAAAATTCAAAACAGAAAAAATCTCTAGGACACAGAGTTTGGCAAGTAGCTGAACAGGGTATAAATTGAATCCATCTGACTCCATGAAAACTTGAGTAAACTACTTAATTGTTCTATGCCTCGAGTCTTCCCATCTGTAAAACAGGAATAATTACAATTCCTTACTTATAGAATTTTCCTTAAGGAGTAAGCCAGTTAGTATATGCAAACTACTAGAACAGTGCCTGACACTGTTATAATTGTGGTAATTCTGGCCAAGTTGAGAACATCTGTGACCAAGAGTATCCACAGCTCTTTATTTCTACTAAAGAAATGACCTACCAGAAATGGTAGTGATTGTACGGGAAGATTCCCATCTTACCTAATTTTATTAGTGGTTACACTACAAGTCAGCAGAATAGAGTTTACACCCATCATAAGCGAATCACTGTGGAGAATGAAAATCAGAACTCATTTGTCAGTACATGTAAAAGACCCCACTGGGACTCCTCAAAAACCTAGTAGTGGCTAAGAAAGATGGAGGAATAGGTGCATTTTCAATAGACTGGAATTTGAACCAAAGAAATTTAGGTTTGAGTGTGATGTGGCCTAAGAACATCTGGGTCATAGCTATTTTACGACAATTTAATCAGTCCTACTAATGAAAAATCCATGCATCTACTGCATGTAAGCTTATTGCCAAAGTATGCCAGCCATCCAAGATGAAGAACCAAGAAACACAGTCCCAAATAACAGCAGAACATTACTCAACTTGGTGTATGTAGCCCAAAAAGCCTGCAGCTTTAATAGGATTATGTTTAATCTGAAAGGACACCACTAGAGATAATGTAAAACATTGAATGGCCTGAAGTGGCAGTGAAATTATTCAAATCCTGGACTGGAGGAGCTCTTAATCAGGGCCCCTGGAATGCTGCAGTAATTTAATAAGTTTAAATTGGTTTCACTTGGATAGATCCAGATTTGTGTTACAGATGTTATCCCACCCAAATCTCCTGTACAGGTTCATCAAAAAGGGGATCATGCCTAAGCAATCTGTGGAAATTTAAAAAGAATTAAATTCCAGAGCTTGAATCTGAAAAGAGAAATGTGTCAGATAGAAAGGCTTACCAAAGTAAAAGCCTGTGAATGTGTTGATTTTAGACAAAATAAAAACATCACTGATGCTAAAGGTTATTGAATATTTTTTCCTTTTAATGAATTATAACATTTTAAGATAAAGATGTTAAGTATATACATTTGAGACACAACTATAAAAATTAATACATACAAAATTAGTAAATTCAACTGGATCAAATAGAGATGCACACACAATAAGAAACACAGTATATAGAGTATCAATGAAAATGCAAAAAGTTAGTTTTCATGCAAAAGAGAGAATAGGTGATTTTTAGGGGGTCAGAAGTTCTGCACAAGCAGTCTCTGCTCTTAAGCTGTAGAACAAAAACAATTCACATCTATACTGCTGAACTGAAATAGGATTTTAAATGCCTATTACCAGGTATAAAAGAACTCATCTCACTTCCAAATGGAGAACACTGAACAGCACAAAAATTAGTTGATTAATTATTCATCAGCATTACCAACACTCTTATAATACGTATTTCAACTCTCAGTATGAAATACGCTGAGCTATTGCCCACATTTTCTCACTTTCACAAGGGCATTTGCTAAGTGCCTATTAAATGAATGTAACTAATCATGGTATATGTGTGTAAATTGTGCATAAATGTATCAAAATTCAAATCACCACTCCATTCAACTCATAACATCCAGCAGGTGGTCTGAAGAACATTTTAGAACAACAAATGTGCTAAGCAACCTCTATCACCAGCTGAATAACTTTCAGCAAGAATCTTAATTATGTGCAGGTGCAGATGACTACCCATAATACAGTTAAATGGCCACATCTCAGGTATCAAGTATGTGTAATTTTGGAGCTGGGGATGGAAGGAAAGGAAACTAACCTTTATTGAACAAAGTTCCTGAGATAAAATGACTTACTCTACATCATAAATGACCATGATAGCTGGAGTTTTAACCTAGTTCAGTGGACATCAAAGTCCACATTTTTCTCTGCTTCCTCACAATGTCTTTCTATTGTACATAACCCATTGAATCTACTTTGAAATATGCCTCTTTTTGAATCTCAACTCATTTCTCCCTCTGGCTGCCCTGTTCAAATCTTCTACATTCTAGTTACTCCCAGTAACTATAGCTATCTTTTAAAAGTACAGCTATGGGGTTTCCAGATTCATCATGGTATAATACAAAAATATATAGCCCCTCTTCTCTCAAAAATCACCAAAATATCAAAGATCTAGGACAGAAATGCAAATCCATCTTTGAAAAAATCCCAGGTGGCATCTGTGATCCCAAACCACAAAGTATGAAGATGGAAGAAATATGGGGAAGAGGTAAAATTATTTGTCACAAAGGACGAAGAGCAATCCTACATCCCTGGACAGTGGGTATTTCGGTGGGTTCAACTCCACAAGTTTCAACGTTTCCTCATCTATAAAATGGAAATGATAATAGTACCTAACATAGCATTGTAATAAGAATGAAATGAGAAAAGAATGTGGTGTGGGGTACAGAAATACCTATAGGAAACCTCACTGGAAGTTCATTAGATACATCAAGGCAGATGGAAATGCAGACCTGAAGTTCATGAGGAATGCCAGGGCTGCTGGTATATAGACTTGGGAGCCATTGACACATAAGTGAGAGTTGAAGCTGTGTGAATGAAATATGTGGGAGAGAGAAGAGGTACAGTAGATGGGACAAATAAGCACTCAAGAAATCAAAATTATTACAATAACATTTATAACTACAATAATAGTAATTTAAAAATAAGAACTATTGCTAGGCACTGGGCTAACCACCTCACATCATTTCTCCTTATTTCTGTCAAAAGCTACTTTTGGTAGATACTACTGTTCTGATTTTATTGATGAGAAAAATGAAAATTACACAATAACTTTTTATAGCTGTTGATATTATTATCTTTCTAAGTTATAACTGGAATGTAAGATTATGTGCCACTTAGTATGTGTTGGGCTACATTGTGCTGCCGGAGATAGAAAGCACTAGCCAGTCAATTAGCCAAGCAAATGCAAGGGATGAATACAGTAAAGTGCAGATGGACAACAGCTCAGTAGTACCTGAAAAATGAAAGGGAGAATCCTCGGGTGAGAAAGATTTGAGCATGTCCAGATTCCTTCTAGTGTATGGTGATACCTCTTCTTCAGGAATATGACTTTAATAAATGGCTGTACATGTACATCATGTACACCATGGAGCTGGACACATGTACATCAAGGAGCTGGACACAAGAGTGGCACAAAAACAAAAAAAAACAAAACTGTGTAGATCAAGGTGGGCTAGACAGAGACTGGGTGGGTAGAATATGCCAGAACTAAAACTAGGAAAAGCTATTATTTGTTTAGAAGAGATAGAATCCTCTATCAAGTCAATGCCAAATGAAATCTGTCTTAAGAATAAGTCCTAAAATAAACCTACTTATATGGTGCTAAGTTTGAATCATTCTATGCATTTCTGGAGTGCTCAGAGATAAAGATGAATGTTGTTTACGATCTTAGCATGTCATAAGAGATTGTCAAATAATATGCCTACATCAAAACAACAGACTATAATCCCCTCTCCAGATGTGAATTGTATAAAATGCATTGATCATAAGAAGGACAAATTTGGAGGGGTGTAGTTTTATCACAAATGTGGGGAAATAATTCATTATCAGCCACAATGAGAAACCAATCCAAAGCCTTTATTTAAAAGCTTTTCCTTCTTTTCCTTGCTCTTTCTGCTTCCCATTCTATATTCAATAGGTATATCCATTTATTTCCTCCACTATTCATCAAGCCTGCTTTCAGGGAAGGATCAATTATCCACAAATTGTTCTCAAAAGATCCAGCCGTTGGGTCAAATACAAAAGATTCCTTAAAAAAATAATTAATTCAGACATAGCCAAAGTGCCATAATCATGAATTACCCTGTCTCTTGAAATGTAGAAGAACCACTGATTCAAACACTTCGTGTAAGTGGAAGCTGTGTGAAAGATGGCTAGCTGTCCATCAAAAATTGGAGCTTCCCCTGTCACTGGGAAGCAGAACCTAAATACAGACTATATTATCAACATCCTTTGCATTGAGATATAGTCACATGAGTAGAATTCACAAACAATGAGCAACAGTGATGTATGTACCTTTGGGGCCAAGGTTAAGAAAATGGTAGTGAATTCTAAGAAGGTGCCCACCAACTAGAAAATTCTATTTACATTTGACAGATATATAAGTAAGAAATAACGTTTGATTGTGCTAAGCCACAGAAATTTTGTTTTTGATGTTTTTGTTGTTTCAGCAGTATCGTGAATATGTTTTTCTAAAGTCATAATGTTATTTGGCTTTGGTTTTTCTTTTATTTTTTTTTAGATGTTGGGTTTATTAATTAATTTATTTATTTTTGCTGTGTTGGGTCTTCGTTTCTGTGCAAGGGCTTTCTCTAGTTGTGGCAAGCAGGGGCCACTCTTCATCGCGGTGCGCGGGCCTCTCACTGTCGCGGCCTCTCTTGTTGCGGAGCACAGGCTCCAGACGCGCAGGCTCAGTAGTTGTGGCTCACGGGCCTAGTTGCTCCACGGCATATGGGATCTTCCCAGATCGGAGCTCGAACCCGTGTCCCCTGCATTAGCAGGCAGATTTTCAACCACTGCGCCACCAGGGAAGCCCTGGTTTTTCTTTTTAAGAAAAAGGTTTCAACTGCTATGAGCAGAATTTCTATAAGTATCTCAAGGCAGGAAATTTCTAGATATTATAAACATTTAAATATTCTTGTAGATAAATAAATATTTACCGATTATTATTCATTGCTAAGCCCTGTTCTAAGCCTTTTCCATGTATTATCTCATATCTTCACAGTAATCTATACAGAAGTGCTATTATTATCATCTTCACCAAAAAATGGGCAAACTGTGACAAAAGACACTAAACAATTTGCTCATGATCACCCAACACTTCTTTACCATCAAACTTTAATACCCCTGTATAGAAAAGTTCTAAGACTGTCTACAAAATACTTCCATTCAGTATTGGGCAGCAGCAATAAATTTTTAGACTATTCAATGAAGCAAGCATTTACAATATGAGAATCAGCTCATAGTTGACTTTAAATGAGTACTTCAATTTCTCAGGTGAAAAGTATTTTAAAATGAGAAATATGAAGCATTTTTATTCTCTCGAGAATTTTTCTAAACCTCAATCTCTGAGAAATAAATAGCCTCTGACAGCATTAATGTGGTTTCCTTTCCCGTAGACATTACAGATTAAAGAAACTTTACTTTGAATAAGGCCCTTACATAGTAATATAGCAACAAAGGTCTTTCAGGCTAAGTAGATCAGCAGCCCAAAAATGTCTCTCTGCAAAGCAATTTAGATGTCTCTTCTGGGAAGTCTGATCTTCATAAGAAGGAGGTTTGAGAATATACCCTAGGAAAATACCACCTTTTTGAGTAGAATTCAGCAAGAAAACACCACATTGCTCCTACTTCTTTGCTTTTTAATTCTTGCTCCTATTTTATTTCCTGGATTATGTTTTTTCTTATATGATGCTATTATTTCAATAAATCTGTTTTTTTTTAAGGGAACTTTATTATTTTTATTTTTTTGGCTGCGTTGGGTCTTCGTTGCTGTGTGGGCTTTCTCTAGTTGCGGCGAGCAGGGGCTACTCTTCGATGAGGTGCACGGGCTCCTCACTGCAGTGGCTTCTCTTGTTGCACAGCAAGGGCTCTAGGCACACGGGCTTCAGTAGTTGTGGCACATGGGCTCAGTAGTTGTGGCTCACGGGCTCTAGAACACAGGCTCAGTAGTTATGGCACACGGGCTTAGTTGCTCCACGGCATGTGGGATCTTCCCAGACCAGGGCTCCAACCCACGTCTGCTGCACTGGCAGGTGGATTCTTAACCACTGTACCACCAGGGAAGCCCTGTTTCTTTTGATAAAAGTCTCCTTTGAGTCCCTGAAGAGACTTAAATCCCTTGCCCTATGCTTTGTATACCTGTAATCTTATTGCATTTTCAGAGTTATAAACATAAATTACCTCTAGGGCGCTGATTCTTTAACATGCATAAAAATCATCTAAGTTTATTAAAATGTATATTGATAGGATCCATCTGAAATATTCTGATTTTAATTAACAAATTAATTTCAATGTAGGTAGTCCAACTCTGAGAAAAGGAGCTTTGTACACTATTCTACCCTAATTTAGTTGCACTAAAGACCACAACTTGAAAGGTACTGTAAATTCTCACACCTGAAAACACTATAAATACTTATAGGTAAATCTTTCTTTTTCCTTCAACATTTTCCTATTTTCATTTATAAGTAAAGAAAATTGATTAAATCCCTCCATAATACTTTTGTGCATTCTTGATGAGGTTTGATACAGAAAATGTAATCACTGAAATTGCTGGTTGTCAGTATGATAAAATATTGATGTAAGCTTACCACCTGTTTCTATGGATACAGCCACATATTTTTACATTTCCATCGCAGGTCATGTGAATAGCCAACAGAAATATATGGATTTAATTCTGTACGGAACAAGAGAATTATAAATAAGTAAATATTTCTTGTATTAAGAGGGGTTTAAAGCTGAAATGTTTATTAGGGATATAATTCAATACAATCCTGGTCTGGTAGCAAATGTAACTTATACAAAATTACTTTTATAAGCTCATAGTAAACTAGAAAGCTATGAGTTTAAAATTATTAACTTGGTGTAGGGAAGCTTAGGCAGACATACAGCCTGAATTCCATTAAACTAGTTTGCAAAGATAGATAGATAGATAGACAGATGTGTGTATCTGTGTGTATATTTTAGTGAAAAATTTACTTTCCATAAAACTAGATTATTTTTTTCATGTTCATAGTTCTCCAAAAAGTTAATTCGTTTCCAAAGAGTTCTGTCTAGTCAAGATGATTCATTTTATTTCTGATTCAATAATTTAGAATCTATTACTCAGTCTTTGGGGAATGACAGAGCAAGCATAACTGAAGGTTAAAGCATAAGAAGTTTTGTATGGGCTGGAATGAAGCATGTGAGCACCTAAAAAAGGCTTCAGACAGCTTTTTAAAATATTTTTTAAATCTGCGTTCATAAGAAAAGCTGATTGCCACGCTGGGAAAAAGAAGAATTAAGAGAATAACTATTGTTTATTGTTTCAAGAAATCATTTTAAGCTCAGGCCCCAAACGTGCATCCCCAACTAAGGGAAAAAAAAATGTCTGCAGTTCATTGGATTGATTCTCCTTTTCAGAATGGCCATCATTTAGTTCACTCAAGCAAAAACACACAAACTCAAAGGGCTTATCAAATATTCCTTCAACCATATACAATATGCTCCCTGAGAGAATTTCTGTTAACTATAACTTTATTTCCATCACCTTACATTTCCAATGGTACCTTGGCATTCCAATGATACATTAATGATACTTACAGATTGACATCTTAGGTAACTTCACCCCTGGGCTAACCATTAATATAGCATTAAGTGTGTTTGCTAGAATATTATTGAAATATGTGGGTTCTAATTTGTGAGGCAAGTGAGAAGGTAATGTACTAGGAAAATAGGAAACATAAACTGCTAAGTGGTATTGTAAGTTAAAAAGGCAAGGTGAGGAAGGTAAGTAAGAGTGAAGACATGATGGTATGCCTTCTCTAACAGCTACAGTTAATCTCTTGAGTTCTTCATTTTTACTTCAATTATGACTGGCATAAGTTATGCCTAGTAATGCTAGTAATTGCATACTTATGCCTAGTAATGCCTAGTAATTGCATACTTATCTCTTCTTTCAGGTTATAAATTATTTACAAAAAATGGATAACCTCTTATTTATCTTTGCTCTCTCCTCGGTTTTTAAAAAATATATATATTGTAAAGAGCAGTGTTGACTGAGTTTAATTAAACGAACGTAAGACTGAAGGTAGAGAGGGATTTCTGCAGTTCAAGATCTTAAAAGTGTAGACATACCACAAACTGATCAAAAGAAAAGGACGGTGATGAAAGTGAGTGGCTGATTTTTGAAAATAAGTGTGATTGGGAAGTTTGAGAAATTCTGAGAACAATGTATTAAAAGATGATTAATATTAAGGATTCTTAATTACTACAATAATGTCCAAGGTTGGAGTAATGTGGAAATATAGAATATCTTACAGAAATGAGTGTTTAATTTTTCTGAAATAAGGATAAAATATAGATGCTGATAGACAATAGTCATAAGAAAATGGAAAAGTGGCATGATCATATGGCATAAACCATAAAGAGAGAGGGACTAGTCAGTGATAGTGACATATCAATGGTCTAGAAGCAACAACAGAGAGCATGGAATTTACTGACTGCACCTTTTTCATAAGGTTTGAAGGTTCTTTAATGGCAGGACACAACACACTGATACTCAAATAGATGAAATGCAGAACTCTTTGTTACTTATACTCCAAAGGAGAGAAGTCTGCCAATCAGAGCCACAGAGAGCACTGCATCTTGGAAGAGGGCAAGGGCAAGCTAGAGCTGGAGGAGGCAGTTTATATAGGACTCCGAGTTATCTAGATTTCTAGGGCTCCCTGTGGATTGGCTAATTTGCATAATGTCAGTTTCCCAACTCAAGGGTATAGGGGCTATCACCAGGTGTTGGTACCTGGCCCTGGGGAAATTAGGATGTGGGTATAGTGGGCCTGGAGTATGAAACCCCAGTAAGAGAAGTGGTTAGGGTGTGGACTTAATCAGCTAATCAAGAAGACTGGATCAGCCTCTAGCCAGGACTTCAAAATTAGGTCAAAACAGCATTATTTAAAACAAAACAAAACAAAACAAAAAAACTGTTTTACAGTCTTGACTGCTGAGTTCACGGCAATGGAGAAGAAGCTTCCTTCCTTTCCAAGATTAAAATTCATAATCAGTTGCTCTTTAGAGATCTTGTCAGAAGATCTGATCTCTTTAGAATCGAGCACCTACCTTAAGGGAGCATCTGGAAGTATTTGATCAAAGTCTATATCATCATGTATAAACCTTTAACAAACACTAGAAACAAAGAATTCAGTTTACCCCTTGAAGCTTTAGAGAAATATTTTTAGAAGATAATAAAGCAATACTATAAAACATGACTATCAAGTATGGGATTCCTAAAACTGGGTCCTCAATTTATCAGTTGCATAACTACTGTCAACAGGTCCCCGCTTAATTTCAAGCATATTGACTGTGAGAGGTATATATCCTTAAGATGTTACATGGTACTCTGAAGAAATGCTCCTCTAATTCTTATTGACCTCTCAAAATGCTTTCTTTGCCCCTACCACATACATCCACACACATACAAACACAGACACACACACACCCCAGACCTCTGTTAACATTTTTACTGGAGAAATTAAATTATCTATTATAATAATTTTGATGATCTCTCTACAAAAGAAGATTAAACATTAATAATTATAGAAATGGTTACAGTATATTCTAAACATATGAGGTTGATAACACCCCTGATGCTATTAGAGATTTAACACTGGTCCAAATGACCACCAGTGTGACCTAGTATAGCATATTTTACGTTCCAATATCTATTTGATTCTTAAAAATGAAACTAGGGTCAAAGAAAATAGCACTGAACAAGTTAAACAGCAAGGAAGATTTAATTCAAGACTATCGCCATAGGGTAGAGAAATTGAACTCGACTCCACTGAAACAAACGCAAGAAAGTGTTTAAATACTAGTGTGAGCTAGTGGAAAAGTACTGGAGGAAGGACTTTTGAGGGGAGAGTGGTCAGTGTGATCAGGCCACCAGTGTTTGCTAATTGGCACTTATCTAACTTATCTACCCTCCCACAGAGACTGGGAGATAGAGGTACTACCTTCCTCAAAGACTGTATTTCAAAGCAATGGCTCCCAGGTCCTAGAGAAAGACCCTGGGTTATAACACTGGCTAGAGGCTGAGAGAAGACTTAGGGAAAGAATTAATAACTGCAAGTTTTTTAAAGTAAATGCTCTAAGAAAAAAAGTCAGGGGCCTACTGTCAGAAAATAACCTGTGAAAAGTTTAGTAAAGCTGAGGGGAATATTAAGGTCATTTTGGTCATTTGGAAGAGACATTTTTATCCTTTCAACTACATTATAAATTTCAATCACATGTTTTCTTAGCTGTGTAAACTAATGTCTCTTCATACAATATTTATTCATCAATTTATTTACACATTTATCAGATATCTACTACATGGAACACATCAGATTTAGCCAGGGAGACGTAAACTTTAATAAGGAATTTAAAATATTAACAAAACAAAGAGGGAGTAATAAATAAATTACTTCAGGAGGGTAAGAAAAGTATAGATGCCAATGAATGTGTTCTTGTAAATTAGGTGTATATTTAATTTTAATAGATAATCATATTCCATATGACTTCGTATAACTCACTAAAAAAAAAAGTGTAATTAATCATTTTACAAAGCACTTATTTTCTTCCTAAATCATATACCTTTTAATTCTGCATGGTAAAATTAGATGTTTATTCAAGATACATTCACATTCTGATTTTTTTTTAATTTTATGGAATTTACCAATGTAGATGAAAGTAACATTTTTCAGGTATTAATTTTATAAAACAAAATGTACATAGTTTGACTTTTTATTTCCTATTTTGTTCTGCTCTTAATTTGGATTGTTGTTGCTGTTGAAAACCAACCCTAAATATTGGCCTCTTTGCTATTGGCTATATGTCTTTTATTTCTGAAAAAGGAATCACTTTTACAACGCATACTTTTCGATCTTTTCTTTTTTCCCTCACAGCTTAACTAAGCTAAACCACGGATGAATTTAATTTTGGTTTCTGGCGTTCTTAGTCATTCTAGAAATGGAAATGTCAGTTTGCAGTCTAATTTTAAAAGCTTCCTGTTGTTGATTAATATATACACATGTCAATAATCCATTGTTTATCAGTGAAAGCCAGGCTCCTGCAAGACCAAGCAGGTGGAAGGAGGGCTATTATCCATCTTTGGAGATGAGGTCTTTGAAAGAGATTTTTATAGAAAGTGTTTTCAAACCTATTTATTTCCATTAAATATGCCCACAGTTATAAGCAACAAATACACTGAGATGTAGTAATGGAGATGCAAAAAAGCCATTTTTCTGGCTTACTTCACAGCAATAGCATTTCCCTTCACACCTCGCTTACATTTTTAAAACACTTTAAAACTTTTTACATCACCAATCATATTGTAAAGTTTAAAAAGTGTACAATTAACTTACAAAAGCCAAACTGAACCAACTAAACATAAACTAATATTTCACACCGCCCATGTATTTATTGAATTTTGCTTCTTGTTATATGATGTATAAAAAGGCCTTATAAATTATTGAATACCCAACAAAATAACTGAACTTGACAATTTTCTAAAACTACATATAAAAAATTCAAGTATCCTGACAGCTAGACTTTTCATTTGAGTGATAAGAGAAAAACTATTTTAAACAGAAAGTGAAATTTTTCATAAATCAAGTCAATATTATTGATTTTTAACTGGGTAGTTCTCATATAATTAGAGTGCCACCTAGTGGGGAAGTACATTAGACCAGGTGTGTTTCAGCAGTTCTAACAAGACAGTTTCCTAATTTTCCATCTTTATAGTAACTAAGTTGCAAGAATTAAAACTAAGATATGAGAAGATAGTTGTAGTTCTGACGAAGGAGCTTCTGTGAAAAATGGAGTGAAAATATAGTCACTCTGAAAGCTAATAGTGTAATTTTACAGTGTTTTCTGAGAACTGCAGACTTTCTTGGCATAAAGATTCTCAACACAGATGGACTGTGTCCACTCCCCTTCCACACACACTAAGACACTTGACCAAACGCTAGCATGGCTTCTATCAGCAGTATCCAAGGTCAAACATTTTTACTTATCGGTTGAAACAGTGGCATCTTGGCTTCTGTTAGAAATATTTCCCAATACTGAGTCCTTCTCACTTCCAGGAAATGTATCTGTATTTCTAACTGTAACCCCACGTTATAATCTAAATTCCTTTTCTTTTGTTCTTCCCTCAGTGGAACTAGAGAAAGAATCTATGGACCACTGAGTTAAAGCTGAAAGCACTCTTATAGATAAAGCAGGCCATTTTACAGATGACAAAACTGAAGCTCATTTTTTTTCTTAATAAATTTATGTGTTTATTTATTTTTGGCTGCGCTGGGTCTTTGTTGCTGCACGCAAGCTTTCTCTAGTTGCAGCGAGCAGGGGCTACTCTTCGCTGCAGTGCACGGACTTCCCACAGCGGTGGCTTCTCTTGCTGTGGAGCACCAGCTCTAGGCGCGCGGGCTTCAGTAGTTGTGGCTCGTGGACTCTAGACCACCAGTCGCAGTTGTTGTGGTGCACAGGCTTAGTTGCTCCGCAGCATGTGGAATCTTCCCGGACCAGGGCTTGAACCCGTGTTCCCTGCATTGGCAGGTGGGTTCTTAACCACTGTGTCAAGGGGAAACCCTGAAGCTTATTTTTTAAAAGTCAATTGCTTAAATCAAAAGAGCAAATTAGGAACTTCCCTGGTGGTCCAGTGGTTAAGAATCTGCCTTCCAATGCAGGGGACGCGGGCTTGATCCCTGGCCGGGGAACTAAGATCCCACATGCTGCGGGGCAACTAAGCCCGCGCGCCACAACTACTGAGCCTGCATGCCACAACTAGAGGGCCCAAGTGCCACAACTACACAGCCCACAAGCTCTGGAGCCCATACCACAAGGAAGAGCCTGTGTGCCACAACTAAGATCTGATGCAGCCAAAAATTAATAATAAATAAATAAATATCAAAAAAAAAAAAAAAAGGAGAAAATTAATGCCAGAACAGGACTAGTTTCTAGGACCTGATTTAAAACCTGGCAGTCTCTACTCCAGAACACAACTTATCTCCCTCCTTTGGGTATGATCATCTTGATAAATGTAATCAAATGCCACAAATGTGTGATTTGCCCTCAGTCTTCTCTTCCTAAAGTTTCAATATGACTAATCTCCCCTCTGACACTCTTCAAAATTCCCACCTAGTTCTTCTTTCCCAGTACATAGTACCTAGTACAACATGAACACATTATGGTCCCTCAGTATTTACTGAGGGGCCTCATCCTTCCTAGCTACATCTCTAAACTTCTTTTCTACCTTGGTGTGGATCTGAGATATGCTCACCACAAGAAAATAGCCTTTGTATGTTCATGGCTTACAATGATTATTGCTCCATTTAAAATATATTGAGTAAATCATCATTTTTATAGTCCATCAAGTTGGATTTTAGCAAACTATAGCAGTAAATGTGACAAGTAATGATTGACCCTGTGTTGAACTTCCTATTCTCTGACGGTTCATATAGATGAAGATAAAACCCTTAGTGACAGAAATTATAAAATCTATTTTGTGGTTTCTCCTACAGAATATTAGCCATGCTTATACCTGTATCCTATTCCAATATATATGCCTGTCAAGCAGCGAAGTGACTTGGCATCCCACTTTTATTATTGCTATAGTCAATTTATCACGCACAAAGTAAAAAATTATTATTATAGAATCATGTGTTCTGGTTTTTGTTGTTGTTGTTCTTAGGCTCAAATTCCTACTTGTACATAAAAATATTAATTTATTCAGTGGAGAGTTTTCTAAAGATATTGGCTGCTCTCAAATGTTACATAAAAGTCTTCCAAAGAATCAAACTACTGTTGGTTTTTCTGCCCTTGATTCCACTTAGAAACACTGATCTGTAGGATACTTATGTCTGGAGCCAACTGTTCACTTTATGCCACTCAAACACACATGAGATGGCAGGCAAACACCCTGGCATCAACCAGGGACAACAACAAAGAATAAATCACTGTGCTTCCAAGAGATATGTGAAAGAAAGCTCGTGAAATTGAGAGACATGCAGTGAAAACTTGGAATACGATAAGACAAAAAATATGAATTCAGCCAAAGGAATCCTTATTGATATCCAACAGCATATTCTATTATGATTGCCTTTATTTCTCTTTGACTTAAGAAATACATTTAGTGCCCAATTCACATTATTCCTTAATATTTATAAATCATTTTTAAAGTCTAAAGTTATGTGTAACGTAAACCAGAAAAAATGTATATATTCTTGCTCAAACAAACTAAATAAAAAAACCAAAAATCTAGAAATCAGAGGTACTTTTCCTTAACAATCAAATAATTCCTAATTGGTCTGAAGAATAACTGCAGCTGTAAGGAAATATCAATACTGGTGAGAACATACTTCTAACAGTACATGCAGAAGGCTGCATTTTAATTATCTACCAATCTGTCTCTCTCACTACTCTAGGTCCCTTGAGGGACTATATCTTATTTATCTTCATGACTCTATAATTGAACATACTTTCTATCACACAGGAGTTCAATAAATGTTTGTTCAAATAAGCTACACTCCAGTGCTTATTGAATTGGTGATTAGAGTCAGAAAAACATTAGGATTTTTTTTTCCTCTTATAAATTCAGTAACCTACAGAAGTTTGTATTCAAGTTTTGTTTCTGATATTATCACATTTTACATATGCCCTAGAATATAGGCAAAAGCATAGTCAAGATTTTTTGTTTAATTTTGCCATGTTGAACTGAATCTGACATTAATAAAGGAGGACAAGAATTCCATTTCATTCCTCTAACATGTCCCCCAAGTTCCTACCTTTCAGCCTTTGATGACATTCTATCTTGGTTCTGTGTACATCTCTTCCCATCTCACTGCCCACCTTTGCCTACAACTATTACCCAACACTCACGCCCCAACTCAAATCACACCTCACCAATGAAATATAACATCATGCTCATAAGCACTGAAATCAGATGGAATTGGTATGTCAACTGGTATGATTTTCTGTTATGCTTCTTTCATTCATAAAACATACAACATCATCATAAGGAAAATATTTTCAACACTGAACACTGTACCTGATAACACATATTCCTAGCACTTTTTGTCTTGGGGTCCACCACATCATAACTGACGCCTACATAAGTCAGCAAACTAGTATGAATCTCTAGGTATTTACCCCAGGCTCTACTCTATTAGCTTTCAATCTTCTGTTCTCATGATAACCGACCTAGTTTCTATGTTTATATCACTATACTCTTGTTTTGATACCTGCTTTGTTATTGTCACTGTTTTTATCTCTCAGCTTTGGTTAGGTTTCTTGAACTCTGTTCCTACATTCTCCTCAGCCCTGTTAATGTGTAGCCATTCTCAGCTTTAGATGAAAAACTCCTCCTCCATTTCTAACACATTGTATTATTCCCTTCAGATCCCATACCATCTGGGAAGGGGGACTTAGGCAGAAAGCACTGATCTTTGGGCAATTACTGGAAGTGAATCTGAGAACTCTCTCCAGCCAAAGACTAGACTCCTCTTATATAAAGGGAAGTAGAATGAGTATCCACTTTGGAATACAACAGAATTCCAAGTGGAAATTACAGAGAGCTAAGACTTCTAACAGGAAGATGGGCCCTGAACTGGAGAAGCAGTATGAAAACACAAAGAGTAAAGAGGTATGTTACTTCAGATAGAGTAATCAAGAAAGGCCCCACAGAGGAGATGATATTTGAGCAGAGACTAGAACAAAGTCAGGATGCAAAACATGTGATTATCTGGGAGACAAGTATTTTATAACAATGGAAGAAAAATGTACAATTTCCTGATGTTGACTCTTTCTTACAATGTTTAAGGAGCAAGGATTAGACCAGTTGCCTGGAGCAGAGTGAGTCAGGATGAAAGAGATCAGAAATAAGGTACGAAAAGCCAACTGATATAAGACCTTATGGGTGATGGTAAAGACTCTGGATTTAATAGTAAGCATGATGGGAAACTATTAAAATAATGTTGAAAAGAGGAAAATGCCATAACCTGATTTACATTTTAAAAAATAACTCTGACTTAAATGTATGTATAGCATTCAAAATCTTACATGTAAAGAAAGCATTCAGGGAGACAGACGTGGCACCCTATAAAAATCAATAACAAGTTGATAAATGTTATACCAAATATACACAAAACAGCTTCTTTTTCTCTAGTATTTTTCTATGATTAACTATTGATATTTCAACTTATGACTCAGGAAAGCATAAACTATAAATATATGCATCTATAGAAATATAAATACATATAAATATTGTTGATGACTATTTTACTTTTATTCAACTTACCCTGAATATTCAGTAAGTAAAATTGATATGTATAAATTGAATAAAAACATTTTATCAATCCTATTTTGAGGAAACATTTTTTTATTTTTTTTAACCAACTCATTTAATTAAATATGTTGAATATTTTGAAAAAGTAAGCTTGAGGTATGGAACTCTGAATGCTCTTTCACACTTAAAGAAAAAGCAAAAGTACAAAAATAGCTGATAAAAATGGATTAGCTAGTACCAAGCAGGTATGTGAAGAGCAGTAGAAAATGAGCGATGTTAAACATCATTTTTATCAAACACCATATAAATACTCAGCAAGAGATACTAATGTGTAATATGCAAGGTGATAGCAGGAGCTAGTACTTAGAACCAAATCTTTAATTTTCTATCAGCAGTGCTGTTTTCATTATAAGATCATAGGAAAGATATTCCACAGGTGACTTGCTGATTTCATCTCTTCCTACTAGCAAAAAGCAGAACTGAGTGATTAACATCTGACTGCTGGGTGGAATAAACCATGTTAGGACCCTATCTTCACCAATTGCTGGTCATGTCACCTTGAATAAGTCATGTAACTGTTCTAAGTCTTAATTCTCTTGCCCATAAAATGGCCATAATATTAGTTCCTACATCAAAAGTTTTCTTGTAAAAGAGACAGTTCCTATAAAGCATTTAGACCAGCCTCTGAAATGCAGTAAGCATCTCTTAAATGTTACCTGTGATTATTATATCCAGGCCACCTTGTGCTATTTCTATCAAGATACAGTGAAAATCTCAATGAGTCTAAACAAAACACAACTAGGAAGGAGAAAATGTTGATCAAAAAGTGAATTTTTCATATCAGGCAAAAATTATATTTTGTCAGGAAATATATAAAACAGATAGTACATATCTGATAATAAAATTTTGACTATAAAACATTTAAAAAGAAAAGAAAAGCACACAAGCTAAGGATCAGCTTTCCTGGGGATCTTATAAGGTAAACTATCTTTATAAATCTAAATGTTAAAGCATATGGATTAGGATCCTCCTATTACCATTCCTATCAAGCCAAATCCTGTTTATCTTTCAGGGCCAGCTCAAGTGTCACACATCAAGGTCTTTCCTGCCCATCAGCACTCTGCCACAATAATTCTGTTAACACTTTCTTATGTTCATAACAGCTCACTAAAAACTGAGAGCAAGGCAGGATAGTTCACAGAGATCCTCCACAAAGCACTCAGCCTTCACTGTAGAGTGTACTGCAGCAGCCATCTAAAGGCTAAGGGCTGGGCATGAGATCTGAGAGAAATGAGCTTTCAGAGGCTCCCCAAAGGTTGACAGCTGATCAATAAGACAGCAAGGGAACTCCATGGTGCCAAAAGTTGCCTGGTTAGCAATAAAGCATAAAGCGATCTCTTGATTCAGGTGATTAGATTCCAAGCCCTGCTAAAAAGGAAAATATAGGTAGATGATCAATAAAGACATAGAGTGAAAAATGGAGTTGGATACAGATATCAATGTAGGAATAGGTATATTAATAAATATTGACATAGACATAAGATATCTCATCACAAAAACAATAAAAAATTAATTCTGTATAAAATTATTTCAGATATTGTTCATAAATACAAAACTGTCAATACGCTCCCTCAAAAATAAAGTTTAAAGGAAAGAAATAAACACTATTGAACATCGTAAACAAGCTATGTTCTTTTCATATGCTACCTCGTGTAATCCCCAACCAACTATGAGGTGGATATATTATTAATCCCATTTTACAGTTGAGAATACAAAAAAAAATTAAAGAAGGAAGTCCCTTGTTTAAGGCCATGAAGCTTCCAGCAACAAAGCCAACATGCAAACCAGGTCTGTTTGGGTTTGCTCTGTGAAGTTGACTCCCCAAGAGAAAGATTTTAGGAAATTTAAAGAACCCTTTTTTCAGGACTCTGATATATAGATTCCCTTAGAATATCATGGTACAATATCAGGAATTAGCTGACTCAATACACTTTTATTTCCTAGACAATATTATTTATTAGACCTTTATTGGAATATAATTGCTTCACAATGTTTTGTTAGTTTCTGCTGTACAACAAAGTGAATCAGCTATATGTATACATATATCCATAACCCCTCCATCTTGAGCCTCCCTCCCACCCTCCGTATCCCACCCGTCTAGGTCGTCACAAAGCATCAAGCTGATTTCCCTGTGCTATATGGCTGCTTCCAACTAGCCATCCATTTTACATTTGGTAGTGTATATATGTCAGTGCTACTCTCTCATTTCATCCTAGGCAATATTACTGCAAACTTTTAGGGATTTACAATTCCTGTGCTCCTTACTACAGATTCATAACCATTGTAGTGTAATTTCTATATAATGGAGAAAAAATTAAACATTCCAAACAAAGGAACAAAGTTTTAAGTTGCTAAACATTGTAATTTGACTACATTCAGCAGGTAGACACAAGTATTAATATTATATCAAAGTTAAATATTGTATCTTAGGTGCTAGATCAACAGTCACAACTGAAAAAAATCTTACCGTTCCAACAGAAGTTTAAATACCATGAAGGAACTAAAGATAACCATCCTCTCTAAAAGACACTGACTTTACAAGATTCTGGAGTAAGACAATTCTGAAACTGTGGCAGATTCTCTTCTGAAAAAGATATGCAAACACTCCAGATGAATGAGATAAAAGGAGAAAGACCAGACACTCTCTCCATGCTGACCTATGAACACATAGGACAGTATGTTCACAAGTAGTGCTGCTTTATATTCTATTTTCTTCTGAGATGACTGAAGGAGGGAGGAATGTTTAAAATCATTAAATAACACAATGTGTTATTTTTCTTATGGAATGATAGAAAAAATACTGATGTAACCTATGCCTTACTTTACACTCAGAGTTAACGACGAGGTGTCTAATGACACACACTAACAGAGAAACTAGAAGGAATATAAATTCAATTGAACTAAGAAGTAAATAGCGGGAGTTGAGGAAGATGGCGGAAGAGTAAGACGCGGAGATCACCTTCCTCCCCACAGATACATCAGAAATACATCTACACGTGGAACTGCTCCTATAGACCACCCACTGAATGCTGGCAGAAGACCTCAGACTTCCCAAAAGGCAAGAAACTCCCCACATACCTGGGTAGGGCAAAAGAAAAAACAGAGACAAAAGAATAGGGCCGGAACCTGCACCAGTGGGAGGGAGCTGTGAAGGAGGAAAGGTTTCCACACACTAGAAGCCCCTTCGCGGGCAGAGACTGCGGGTGGCGGAGGGGGGAGCTTTGGGCCGCGGAGGAGAGCACAGCAACAGGGGTGCGGAGGGCAAAGCGGAGAGATTCCCGCAGAGAGAATCGGTGCTGACCAGCACTGACCAGCCCGAGAGGCTTGTCTGCTCACGCCCCGGGGCGGGCGGGGGCTGGGAGCTGACTCGGCTTTGGTTGGATCGCTGGGAGAGGACTGGGGTTGGCGGCGTGAACAAGCCTGAAGGGGTTAGTGCACCACGGCTAGCTGGGAGAGAGTCCGGGAAAAAGTCTGGAGCTGCCGAAGAGGCAAGAGACTTTTTCTTCCCTTTGTTTGCTGGTGCATGAGGAGAGGGGATTAAGAGCACTGCTTAAAGGAGCTCCAGAGACGGGCGCGAGCCACCGCTAACAGCTTAGACCCCAGATACGGGCATGAGACGCTAAGGCTGCTGCTGCCGCCACCAAGAAGCCTGTCTGCGAGCACAGGTCACTATCCACACTTCCCCTCCCGGGAGCCTGTGCAGCCCGCCACTGCCAGGGTCCCGTGATCCAGAAACAACTTCCCCAGGAGAACGCATGGCGCACCTCAGCTGGTGCAACATCATGAGGCCTCTGCCACCGCAGGCTCGCCCCGCATCCGTACCCCTCCCTCCCCCGGCCTGAGTGAGCCAGAGCCCCCTAATCAGCGGCTCCTTTAACGCCGTCCTATCTGAGGGAAAAACAGACGTCCTCAGGCGACCTACACGCAGAAGCGGGGCCAAATCCAAAGCTGAACCCCGGGAGCTGTGCAAACAAAGAAGAGAAAGGGAAATTTCTCCCAGCAGCCTCAGGAGCAGCTGATTAAATCTCCACAATCAACTTGATGTACCCTGCATCTGCAGAATACATGAACAGACAACGAATCATCCCAAAATTGAGGAGGTGGACTTTGGGAGCAAGATATATTATTTTTTCCCCTTTGCCTCTTTTTGTGAGGGTGTATGTGTATGCTTCTGTGTGACATTTTGTCTGTAAAGCTTTGTTTTCACCATTTGTCCTAGGTTTCTGTCCATCCGTTTTTTTTTGTTTTTTTTTATTTAAAAAAATTTATTTTTCTTAATAATTATTTATTTTACTAACTTTATTTTATCTTACTTTATTTTATTTTGTTTTATCCCCTTCCTTCCTTCCTTCCTTCCTTCCTTTCTTCCTTTCTTTCTACTTTTTCTCCCTTTTATTCTGAGCTGTGTGGATGAAAGGCTCTTGGTGCTCCAGCCAGGAGTCAGTGCTGTGCCTCTGAGGTGGGTGAGCCAACTTCAGGACACTGGTCCACAAGAGACCTCCCAGCTCCACGTAATATCAAATGGCGAAAATCTCCCAGAGATCTCCATCTCAACAGCAAGACCCAGCTTCACCCAAAGACCAGCAAGCTACAGTGCTCGACACCCTATGGCAAACAATTAGCAAGACAGGAACACAACCCCATCCATTAGCAGAGAGGCTGCCTAAAATCGTAATAAGGATACAGACACCCCAAAACACACCACCAGACGTGGAAGCCCACCAGAAAGACAAGATCCAGCCTCAACACCAGAACACAGGCACTAGTCTCCTCTACCAGGAAGCCTACACAACCCACTGAACCAACTTTAGCCACTGTGGACAGACACCAAAAACAATGGCAACTACAAACCTGCAGACTGCAAAAAGGAGACCCCAAACACAGTAAGATAAGCAAAAGAAGAAGACAGAAAAACACACAGCAGATGAAGAAGCAAGGAAAAAACCCACCAGACCTAAAAATTGAAGAGGAAATAGGCAGTCTACCTGAAAAAGAATTCAGAATAATGATAGTAAAGATGATCCAAAATCTTGGATATAGAATAGAGAAAATGCAAGAAACATTTAACAAGGACCTAGAAAAACTAAAGAGGAAACAAGCAACGATGAACAACACAATAAATGAAATTAAAAATACTCTAGAAAGTATCAATAGCAGAATAACTGAGGCAGAAGAACGAATAAGTGACCTGGAAGGTAAAATAGTGGAAATAACTACTGCAGAGCAGAATAAAGAAAAAAGAATGAAAAGAACTGAGGACAGACTCAAGAGACCTCTGGGAAAACATTAAACGCACCAATATTCGAATTAAAGGGGTCCCAGAAGAAGAAGAGAAAAAGAAAGGGACTGAGAAAATATTTGAAGAGATTATAGTTGAAAACTTCCCTAATATGGGAAAGGAAATAGTTAATCAAGTCCGGGAAGCACAGAGAGTCCCATACAGGATAAATCCAAGGAGAAACATGCCAAGACACATATTAATCAAACTATCAAAAATTAAAGACAAAGAAAACATATTCAAAGCAGCAAGGAAAAAATAACACACAAGGGAATCCCCATAAGGTTAACAGCTGATCCTTCAGCAGAAACTCTGCAAGCCAGAAGGGAGTGGCAGGACATATTTAAAGTAATCAAGGAGAAAAACCTACAATGAAGATTACTCTACCCAGCAAGGATCTCATTCAGATTTGATGGAGAAATTAAAACCTTTACAGACAAGCAAAAGCTCAGAGAGTACAGAACCACGAACCAGCTTTACAACAAATGCTAAAGGAACCTCTCTAGGCAAGAAACACAAGAGAAGGAAAAGACCTACAATAACAAACACAAAACAATTAAGAAAATGGGAATAGGACCATACATATCGATAATTACCATAATGTAAATGCACTAAATGCTCCCAAGAAAAGACACAGACTGCCTGAATGGATACAAAAACAAGACCCATGTATATACTGTCTACAAGAGACCCACTTCAGACCCAGGGACACATACAGACTGAAAGTGAGGGGATGGAAAAAGATATTCCATGCAAATGGAAATCAAAAGAAAGCTGGAGTAGCAATTCTCATATCAGAAAAAATAGACTTTAAAATAAAGACTATTACAAGAGACAAAGAAAGAAACTACATGATGATCAAGGGATCGATCCAGGAAGACGATATAAGAATTGTAAATATTTATGCACCCAACGTAGGAGCACCTCAATACATAAGGCAAATACAGCCATAAAAGGGGAAATCGACAGTAACACAATACTAGTAGGGGACTTTAACACCCCACTTTCACCAATGGACACATCATCCAAAATGAAAATAAATAAGGAAACACACAAGCTTTAAATGATACATTAAACAAGATGGACTTATTTGATATTTATAGGACATTCCATCCAAAAACAACAGAATACACATTTTCTCAAGGGCTCATGGAACATTCTCCAGGATAGATCATACCTTGCGTCACAAATCAAGCCTTGGTAAATTTAAGAAAATTGATACCGTATCAAGTGTCTTTGCTGACCACAACGCTATGAGACGTTATCAATTACAGGAAATATCTGTATAAAATACAAACACATGGAGGCTAAACAATATACTACTTAATAATGCAGTGATCACGGAAGAAATCAAAGAGGAAATAAAAAAATACCTAGAAACAAGTGACAATGGAGACACGACGACCCAAAACCTATGGGATGCAGCAAAAGCAGTTCTAAGAGGGAAGTCTATAGCAATACAATCTTACCTTAAGAAACAGGAAACATCTCAAATAAACAACCTAACCTTGCATCTAAAGCAATTAGAGAAAGAAGAACAAAAAAAACTCAAAAGTTAGCAGAAGGAAAGAAATCATAAAGATCAGATCAGAAATAAATAAAAAAGAAATGAAGGAAACAATAGCAAAGATCAATAAAACTAAAAGCTGATTCTTTGAGAAGATATACAAAACTGATAAACCATTAGCCAGACTCATCAAGAAAAAAAGGGAGAAGACTCAAAGCAACAGAATTAGAAATGAAAAAGGAGAAGTAACAACTGACACTGCAGAAATATAAAGGATCATGAGAGATTACTACAAGCAACTCTATGCCAGTAAAATGAACAACCTGGAAAAAATGGACAAATTCTTAGAAATGCACAACCTGCCGAGACTGAACCACGAAGAAACAGAAATTATGAACAGACCAAACACAAACACTGAAATTGAAACTGTGATTTAAAATATTCCAACAAACAAAAGCCCAGGACCAGATGGCTTCACAGGCGAATTCTATCAAACATTTAGAGAAGAGCTAACACCTATCCTTCTCAAACTCTTCCAAAATATAGCAGAGGGAGGAACACTCCCAAACTCATTCTACGAAGCCACCATCACCCTGATACCAAAACCAGACAAAGATGTCTCAAAGAAAGAAAACTGCAGGCCAATATCACTGATGAACGTAGTTGCAAATATCCACAACAAAATACTAGCAAACAGAATCCAACAGCACATTAAAAGGATCATACACCATGATCACGTGGGGTTTATCCAGGAATGGAAGGATTCCTCAATATACGCAAATGAATCAATGTGATAAACCATATTAACAAATTGAAGGAGAAAAACCGTATGACCACCTCAACAGATGCAGAGAACGCTTTCGACAAAATTCAACACCCATTTATGATAAAAACCCTCCAGAAAGTAGGCACAGAGGGAACTTTCCTCAACATAATAAAGGCCATATATGACAAACCCACAGCCAACATTGTCCTCAATGGTGAAAAACTGAAACCATTTCCACTAAGATCAGGAACAACACAAGGTTGCCCACTCTCACCACTATTACTCAACATAGTTTTGGAAGTTTTACCCACAGCAATCAGGGAAGAAAAAGAAATAAAAGGAATCCAAATTGGAAAAGAAGAAGTAAAGCTGTCACTGTTTGCAGCTGACATGATACGATAAACAAAGAATCCTAAAGATGCTACCAGAAAACTACTACAGCTAATCAATTACTTTGGTAAAGTAGCAGGATACAAAATTAATGCACAGATATCTCTAGCATTCCTATACACTAATGATGAAAAATCTGAAAGTGAAATTAAGAAAACACTTCCATTTACCATTGCAACAAAAAGAATAAAATATCTAGGAATAAACCTACCTAAGGAGACAAAAGACCTGTATGCAGAAAATTATAAGACACTGACGAAAGAAATTAAACATGATACAAATAGATGGAGAGATATACCATGTTATTGGATTGGAAGAATCAACGTTGTGAAAATGACTCTACTACCCAAAGCAATCTACAGATTCAATGCAATCGCTATCAAACTACCACTGGCATTTTTCACAGAACCAGAACAAAAAATGTCACAATTTGTATGGAAACACAGAAGACCCCAAATATCCAAAGCAATCTTGAAAACGATAAATGGAGCTGAAGGAATCAGGCTCCCTGACTTCAGACTATACTACAAAGCTACAGTAATCAAGACAATATGGTACTGGCACAAAAACAGAAATATAGATCAATGGAACAGGATAGAAAGCCCAGAGATAATCCCACACACATATGGTCACCTTATCTTTGATAAAGTAGGCAAGAATATACAGTGGAGAAAAAACATCCTCTTCATTAATCGTGCTGGGAAGACTGGACAACTACATGTAAAAATATGAAATTAAAACACTCCCTAACACCATACACAAAAATAAACTCAAAATGGATTAAAGATCTAAATGTAAGGCCAGACACTATCAAACTCTTAGAGGAAAACATAGGCAGAACGCTCTATGACATAAATCACAGCAAGATCCTTTTTGATCCACCTCCTAGAGAAATGGAAATAAAAGCAAAAATGAACAAATGGGACCTAATGAAACTTAAATGGTTTTGCACAGCAAAGGAAACCATAAACAAGACCAAAAGACAACCCTCAGAATGGGAGAAAATATTTGTAAATGAAGCAACTGACAAAGGATTAATCTTCAAAATTTACAAGCAGCTCATGCCGCTCAACAACAAAAAAACAAACAATCCAATCCAAAAATGGGCAGAAGACCTAAATAGACATTTCTCCAAAGATATACAGATTGACAACAAACACATATAAGAATGTTCAACATCATTAATCTTTAGAGAAATGCAAATCAAAACTACAATGAGATATCATCTCACACCAGTCAGAATGGCCATCAGCAAAAACTCTAGAAACAATAAATGCTGGAGAGGGTGTGGAGAAAAGGGAACCCTCTTGCACTGTTGGTTGGAATGTAAATTGATACAGCCACTGTGGAGAACAGTATGGAGGTTCCTTAAAAAACTACAAATAGAATTACCATATGACCCAGCAATCCCACTACTGGGCATATACCCTGAGAAAACCATAATTCAAAAAGAGTCATGTACCATAATGTTCATTGCAGCTCTATTTACAATAGCCAGGGCATGGAAGCAACCTAAATGTCCATCAACAGATGAACGGGTAAGGAAGATGTGGCACATATATACAATGGAATATTACTCAGCCATAAAAAGAAACCAATTTGAGTTATTTGTAGTGAGGTGGATGGACCTAGAGTCTGTCATACAGAGTGAAGTAAGTCAGAAAAACAAATACCGTATGCTAACACATATATATGGAATCTAAGAAAAAAAAAAGGTCATGAAGAACCTAGGGTTAAGACGGGAATAAAGACACAGACCTACTAGAGCATGGACTTGAGGATATGGGGAGGGGAAAGGGTAAGCTGTGACGAAGTGAGAGAGTGGCATGGACATATATACACTACCAAACGTAAAATAGATAGCTAGTGGGAAGCAGCCGCGTAGCACAGGGAGATCAGCTAGGTGGTTTGTGACCACCTAGAGGGGTGGGATAGGGAGGGTGGGAGGGAGGGAGACACAAGAGGGAAGAGATATGGGAACATATGTATATGTATAACTGATTCACTTTGGTATAAAGCAGAAACTAACACACCACTGTAAAGCAATTATACTCCAATAAAGGTGTTAAAAAAAAAGTAAATAGAAATCCTTTCAGAAAAAATAAAAATACTTTTCTCTAAATAATTGGGGACAAAAGGATCAATTCACTTTGCTTATTAAAGCAAAAGTCATATCGTAAGACCCACCTGTAAGATTTTATTTTAAAATCTGTAAGTGGCAGAATTAAGTTCTATTTTCAGTTTTCTTATTGGGTCTTTAGTTCTTCCCTCCTTTCCTCCCTTCCTCCCTTCTTTCCTTCTAATCCAAATCCATGTTTTAAATGCAAATAGCTATATTTTTAATTTTAAAAAACTACCATTGTCATTTCCATTGAGTGGACAAGTGCATATAAAAACTTCCTGAATGTCATTGTGGTTTACAGCAATGCAACTCAAAGTGTGGTTGGTAGATCAATTCTGGCTTTTGAATTGTTACTGATCTGCAATGAAATAACATGGAAATTGGAAGTTAGTGTTTTGAAACTCCTAGAGTAACTTATTGTAATTTCCTATCTGTTGAATAAAAAGAAAACATACAAGCTTCCATTTCATTTTTCTACTAATTTGTTTATATTATGCTTTATAAAATCTGCAATGGTCTGGAGAGAGAAGAATGAGTATTTTCCCTCAAGTAAGTCTTAGAACCATTGGTTAATGATGAGCTTTGGCAACAAACAGAAATCATTTTGAGTCCCAGCTCTGCCAAAGTCTTAATTGTATTATGTTGGGCAAATTACTTCATCTCTTTTATTTCAACTTCCTCATCTGAAAAATGTGTACTGACTTTATATGATTATTGTGTGGTCCTTGGACCAGCAACATCAATATCACCCAGGTGCTTGTTTGAAATGCAGATTCTCAGACCTGCCCCAGACTTACCAAATCAGAATCTGCATTTTAACAAGATCTCTCAGGTTATGCATGTGCACAAATACAGTGCTTGGCATTAATCAGGAACTATTAGCAGTTGTTGACTTTATTCATAATAATAATAATATGTAAATATCATTGCTTGAAGTAGAGAGTGATATTTGAAACTCATGTAAATACAGAGACATAAAAATCAAACAATTTCCTTTCTGCTGTTTTACAAGTACCTAAAAAGTACAGAATATAAAGCAGATTCTGTAGATATTAATAACCAAGAACACATGCTTCTCATCCTTAAAGATCCCATCTGATAAAATATAAGCCAAGTACATCTAATAGAAATAACAAAGTGTTCTGACTTATTGGTATAGCCATAAAGAAATTATTTCCAGAGGAAAATGGATAAATTGAGGCAGTGCTACTTTAAGATAGTACTTTTGAACAAAGAGTAAATTTTATTTGACCTGAAAAAAAGACAAAGGGAGAAAATAATCACTCTGTGCTCAGCCAATAACACTTGTGTATACTTGATCTTATGTCAAAAGTAACCTGAACGTACAAGGGCTTAATGTTAACTCCAGCCAAATGTCCTTTAAATTTACCCTGCTGTGACTAGTCGATACAGAGGTCACATACCATTTCAGCTGCAATAGCAAAGCTCAGTGGGAAGTAAAGATGAAATTGCTTGCTACTTATCTCTAGATCCTCTGTCTAGGTTTCTGAAAAACCATACTCAGGTAGCAAATATAGCTCAGTAATGATTCTGCAGAATCAACACATGAAGGTTAAGACAGGAAACAAAAGTAGCACATTGACATTTGCTACTTTACAGAATAAAGGTGCGTCCCAACAACTTACACAAGGAGTGTGCCTCGGCCTAATATTGCCAGTGATGCCCCAGAGGACAGTTTAATATCTAATACACAACTGATTGTTCCCTTCTGTTAAAGCCACATACAAAGATTGCCCAAGGCAAAGAGACAAACACTGGTAATTCACAATTTCACTTACAATATCTTTATTTTCTTTTCAACTCCATATAGCTGACGTTTGTAAAAGCTGAATTTTTACAAACTGGGAACTTCAAATTAGCCATAGAAAAGTATTCTTCTACAATGCCAAATACCAAGATATTTTCCAGATACAAATAGTTACCAGTGTTTTCTCTGTACCGTACACTGTACTAGATACTAAAAGATGGATGTAAAAGAAATAAGAGGAATTTTCTCTAACTGTGATATTTACTGGAAGTGTATAAGGAACACACAGAGAAATACATAATATTTTACAGTGAGTCCAGATACCTGGTTTCCACTCTCAGTTTCCATCCACCCTTCATTTTATGTCATGTTTCAGTACAGCATAAATATAAATGATGTCTACAAAGTCTGGGCTCCATCAAATGTATCCACAGTTTGAAGACTCATACGACATTAAAACAATCGATTTGTAAGTTTAAAAATTTTTTGAAACTAAAATTCACTCACTGTGTTTGTTAAATGTGCAGGAACAAGATATATGTTTTCATAACTTAAAATTTGTGTATATTCCAAGGGATAAAATCATTTTAAAATATCACAAGACTGTATGAACCAGACCTCAAATATATTATCCTTATTATTAAGAATGTAAAATAGCATCACATGGATGCACTTAAACATTCAAATAATTAGTTTCATATGCCATTCTTATACTAATACAGAGTGTCATTTAAAAAATGGTTTCAAAGTTCAAAATTATATGATTAGTGTCTAAGACTGTATTACCATTTTGTTTTAGCCCCAAAAAGTTGTAGAAACTTTATTTTATTTTTAATTTATTTTTTATACAGCAGGTTCTTATTAGTTATCTATTTTATACATATTAGTGTATACATGTCAATCCCAATCTCCCAGTTCATCCCACCACAACCCCCCAACCCCACTTTCCCCGCTTGGTGTCCATATGACAGAAACTTTATTTTAAATGTCATGGTATTGTCTAATTTTCTTTGTAAGAATCTTCCTAAAGTACATGTGAATAATTGTGTTAAATTACTCATCATGAAAGTTAATTTGACAGTTAATTATAATAAAGGAGAGGGTTTTCTGAACATAAACCAGGGCTTTAATGCCTAAAGGATAAGCTGCACTGACAGAATTTGTCCTTATTGTGGCCTTACTGCTATATGCTAACCCCCAAATTAACATTTTGTACTTTTAAGAGCTAAAAAAGAAGGCCGATGTTTTTGACGATGCAGGGTATGCTGATCTTTCTCTTGGAGAGGAGCATGAAATAGTGAATTGAACACGCTTTGGTCTGAATTCTAATTTCACCTTTCGTCAGCTGTGTGATTGGAGCAAATTATTTGACTCTCTGAGATTCATAATTTTTTTCCAGCTATAAAAAGTTGATTAAAATATGCAATTTTTTGGCTTTGTTGGGATAATTAAAAGAAATGAAGAGCAGCTACATCTGCCCCTGAGATATAGAAGGCACTCAGTAATTGTCAGCGTTCCTCCTTTCTTCCTCTTTCTTTGTGTTGGAAGGAGGGAAATATTTGCAATTCCCTCAAGGTCCTCAATAGAATTTTTTTAAATTACATTTTATGACATTTATCAGTTAATAAATTTTTTCACATGCATTAGCTCTTTCAGTGTTTCCATTAACCTTGTGCTGGGGCAAAACAGATAATTATTCCTTTTTTACAGGTAAAGAAACAGCTTCAGGGAAGTTAATTAAATTAACCAAGTTCACACAACTAGAAAATGACAAAATGGGATATAAACCCACGTCTATCTGATTTCAAAACCTATTCCCTACCTCCTGCGTTACTGTCTACCAAGCCAGAGGTTTTGTACTCAGTGGTACACAACTCTTCTTGACTAAACTGTAGAAAAATTTAGGAAAATTGGTATAATCAGGGAGTTTTCCTAAAAGTAGAATATATTCATATTTTTAAATTTAGAGATTATCCTTTATTAGGATGAAATATATTTTTATTTTAAAGCAGTAGTAAGAGTAGATGGGAGACATTTCTCATGGTTTTAGCTAAAATTAGACATTGTCAAGCCTACATGTTTCCATTATTTTTTAAAATTTTACTGGACTGTGAAATGCAGAAGTCTAGAAATCATATACTATGGCATGGTACTTTATTACTCTCACTAATAATTTTAAAATGAAATTGCACTGAAACAGCATGAGATTTCCAAATGAAGCTAGCCCCAGAGAATGTAATATAATGATGTGGGTAAATCTTACCCCTATCAAACACAAACTAAAAACTCTAAAAAGGACATTTAGACTGTTTAATAGATTGCAAAGGCGGTAGTTTCAGCAGAATTATGAAGTTTTCAGGTGTCAAATTATTTACTAGTAACAAGCTATTTGTTGATAGGACAGAAGAGACTCCAGGGACCGTGGCTGACTATTAACAGGTGAAGCAGCCCCCAGTGGAAGCACACCTACCAAGGGGCAGCAGCGTTCACGATGACTTTCTGCAATGAAGAGCCACAGGGCCTTCAGAGTAATCAGACCATATTAGGGTTAGCAGGACACTAACACTGCACCCTGCTGATTTCCCAGGTTTTTTTCTACATGTCTGTTTTCCATAGCATGAAATTCTCCCTCTTGATTTATTCCTGGACACACTCTTCAAGTGTCTGGCTAGGCAAATGATGTTTAAATGGCCTGAGATTTATTAACCTGGTATTAACAATTTCGTATATGCCCTGTCCTCCCTTTTTCCCCAGAAACAAGGCTGGGTTGCCCTGACACAATGATCCCTAAATACCCTGTGCATACCACTTTCACTGCACTTCCATACTACAGTACAATTCCCTCTTTATCTGATGATATACATCAGTGTATATATGGTACTTGGCACATGACTGGCACTCAGGAAGTGGATAGATGCATGGATGGATGGAGTCTCTAACACAGGTACATCTAGAATAACTTTAGTGGCTTCTTTCTATAGAGATGAGATCTAGTAATGCACTCCCTGACAGTGGGTACAGAAGGCAACGCCAAGACATTTCAACAGAACTTCAGCGTCACTGAAACACCATCAGCATTTGAAGACCCATATTACAAATCTGGCCTACATTTATGAAATTCAGGAAAACTTATACTGATATATGATGTCACTGGTTTAATAATGACATAATCTTGCAATGAAAAAAAGGGAGAAAAATAAAGGAATGTCTCAATTGACATACCTTTGCCAATAGGTCCTTCAGTAGGTTCCCTTGATGATGTAAAGAAGCATGTGTGGTAAATATTTTGACAAAATGGCACTAAACACATTCACAACGCAAGATAAAATGCATGCTATTATTCTGGACAACTTTAAAAGCAAACCTAGAGATAGCAGAGTGGTTGAAAGCTCATACAGATATAGTATCTACTTTCAACAGACTGGCTTTTTTTCCCACAGGGAATTATAAACAGCAAACCTAGAAATGGTTTTGGGGTTCTCTGAAATAAAGGGGAAATTAAAATGACATATAAAAATCCAGGGTATAGGTTAAGACAAAGGGAGTTAAATCATGTAACCTATGCTTTAATGAGTGGATTTAGCAGAAGCCCTTAGGACAATGAAATAAGCTTCAATATACCAAAAGACAGAATTTTAAACTTTGATAACACAAATATTTTGAAAGTGTGAAAAAATTTTTGACATCAATATTTAGAACACTGCAGCTTTCCCCAACTGAAAAAGATATACTAGAAACATTTTCTCAACTAAGCAATGAGTGGAATATGCTTTATTAAATATATGTTATTGAGAACCATAATTCTACTAAGTAAAATATACAAATGCCTCAGAGCCTCAGGCCCTTTTAAAATCAATAATTTAAAGTCATTTAAAAGATTGCAAAGAAAAAGTCATTTAAGGGATTATAGTTTACAGGGATTGTTTATCTGTAAACTATAAAATTCATTTAATGTCTGATGAACTTTCATACAATAAGAAAATTCAATATTCAGTAGACTTCCTAAGAAGACAGAGAAGGAAGTATACAACCCTGGCTGCAAGACTGCAAAGAAACCGGTGTGATGCCACGGCATGGACATAGAAATGCACAGAAAACTTAACACCTAAACTAACTATAAAAGAACTATTGACAATTTTCCATGTGGGCAATGAGAACAAGAACATTCTAGGCAGAAAGAATAGCAGAAGCAATAGTATGATACATTATTTAATACTCTTTTGGCCATAGGAGACAGGGAAACACAACCCAAATTGGCTAATGAAAAAAAAAAGACGTTGGCTCATAGACCAGTCAAGGTCCAGACATAAAAACAGAAACAGTGTTACAGATTTCAAACTGAAAGCATTTACCACAGGGAACTGGTTACTCTGATGTTGGAAGCAAAAGGGGATGCTGAGTTGACCCAGATATTAGTAAATTCAGGACAAATTTACCATCCCTGAAGTTGATAGAACAAAAACACACCTAGGATCTTGAAGGAGGGGTTCCAGCATATCTTATGCTCAAACCTCCAGGAGCCTTAGCATATCTGGCCTTAGAAACAAACTGGCCAGGCTAACAATTCTGATACTGCTTTACATCTATACTGGCAAGACCCAGGTTTCTCACTGTTGGGGTGGGAATTTACAGATAAGCAAGGGAAGAGAGCTCGACTGATCAACCTTATGATAATGGATTAGAGTTGGAGACATCAGTAAGAACACATGATTAATACAGATACAGATAGTTGTACATAGAAATCACTAAAGATATGTGCACATGCACAGGTTAGCATACACATATACGTTTCTGTGTTCTGTCATCTGAGAGAGCTTAGAAGCAAGGACACGTCAGTAGCAACAATCCCATCTAGTACTCAGAATTGGTCTTGATCACCATTCTGCAAAAAAAGGAACCAAGTTTCCTTGGAGAAAAGGCTGATTCTAGAACTAAGGCAAGAAATATACAAGATGAGCCTGAAGCATCTTGTTATGTCAGAAAGTATAGAAATGTTCAACAAAAAAACGCCAAAAAACCTAACTGATGGGAGTATGTCAAAAGGACACAGGAGTCAACTGAAAAGGCCCCCAGTGGCCAAAGCCAGAACAATCTGAACAACAAATAAAGTAGTATTAGATTATAAACCACAGTATAAGACAAATATCCATGCATCCATAGATGCATGATCTATGAGAAGAAGAGACAGATTTCCCTTTAGAAGATTTCAAATAATTTATGTAGATAATCTCAAGGAGTGAGCAAAAATTCCCACTCCTTATATGTGGCTGCACATAATAACTTCCTTCCAAAGAGGGCAATAAAAAGGGAGGATGGGAAGAAAAGTAACTTTACAGGAGAGAAATCTGACAAAGACTACCTCAGCCAGGTCATCAAAATTAACATTAAGAGTGATAAGTCATATGGATGGTACATATCCTTGATATGAGGGGATGAAAATGGCACTTTACCTCTGTGGTGTTCCTACTAAAAACCTGTAACTCTGGTCTAATCATGTGAAAAATATCAGAGAAATTCCAATAGAGGGGCATCCTACAAAATAATTTCTCAGTACTCCTCAAAACTATCAAGGGCATCAAAAACAAGGAAAATATGAGAAAATGTCACAAACAACAGAAGCCTCAGGAAACAACATGCCAAGTAAATGTAATGTGGTATCCTGGACAGAATCTTGCAACAGAAAAAGACATTGGTAAAAACTAAAGAAATCAGTAAACTGAATGAACTATGGACTTTAATTACTAATGTGTCAGTATTAGTTCATTAATTGTAACAAATGTAATGTAAGTATGTAATATGTTAATAATAGTGACACCTAGGTGAAGAGTATATATAATCCCTTTGGTACTATCTTCTCCATTTTTCTATAAATCTAAAACCATACTTTTTTTAAACCTAATGAACAATGCAATTAAAAATGGTTAAAATGGTAAATTTTATGTTAAATATATTTTATAACAATAAAGAGTCCATTATAAAAATAAATGAATAAATAAATTGGAGGCTAGAGCTAGAACTGTCTTCAGTTGCTGGAACAACAGCTGCTGTGTACGGAAGTCCCTCTGCCCTCTTTCCTCCTTCCACTTTTACTCTAACACCTCCAGTGGCAGAACCTAATGAAAAGTTGGCTGTCAAATGAATCTATGAAGGTATTTCCAAAGTCCCTAAACTTAGAGGTATCGGTGTGTAGCTAAGAGATGATAGGTAAACCACAAGCATAGTTGCCAAGGATTGATACAGGAACTTAAAGGATGTCATCAGGGATCATCTTCTGACTTCTCTCTCCCTCCATGTTGCTTTCATTCTTAGGTAAAAAGCTCACAGAGGCTCAAGGCCTACACTCCAGGCTCAAGAGAATGCCTCTTTTTTTTGTCCATGCTTGCAGTATCCTGGGATTGGCTTTTGGTTAGACCAGAATGATTTGGATCATGTGACATGCCTTTCCAATCATGTTGCCTTGAGAAAGTTATGATTTGTTTGGTTATGCTTAGATCTCAGGGTAGAGCTAATTCCACCCAATTTCCCCCAAAGCACATAGATTGATAGTGGTATCCAGCTGTATATGAGAAAGTATAAGGGTATTGTAATGATTGCAGATGAGAAACTAGCTCCAAAATAGGTTTATATACCATGCAAAAAAAAATTTTTTTTAACTTTAATATAAAAGATAGGGAACCATTGTCCTGGGCAAAACCAGATGGTTGATCACCCAAAATTTAGAAAAGTGTGTTTAGCTGAGCAAGAACTCCTTGTGGGAAGTAAATACAGATATCTAATAGGCAATTAGAAACTAAGGAAAGAAATATGAGCTGGAAATCCCCATTAAGAAGTCACTATTATACAGGTAGGAATTGAAGTCATATAGGTGATACCAGTCAGGATAAATTGCATAAAACAACAGTAAGGATAAAGAGGAAAAGAAGAAGAGGAACAGTAAGAGGACTAAATATAGAAATTTTAATGAATGTCATTATTTAAGAGAATGTAGAAGAAAGGGAGTCTGCAAAAAAGAGTAAGAAGATACTTTCAAAGACAAAGGAAGACACCGAGTAGAATGCCTGAGACATCAGTGCAAGGGATCACGCCTGCAAAAAGGAGTGATCTGGAATATCAAGTGCTGCAGAGAGGTAGCCATTGATTTTGGTATTTAGAAAATCATAAGTGAGCTTAGTAGGAGCAGTATTATTTGCGTGATGGTTTATTTACAGTTTAATCTATGTAGAGCTGTACTGTAATGGTTTGAAGAATTAGCAAGAAGAGAGGAAAGTGAAGACAATAAGAATATTCCAGGGCTTCCCTGGTGGCGCAGTGGTTGAGAGTCCGCCTGCCGATGCAGGGGACAGGGGTTCATGCCCCGGTCCGGGAAGATCCCACATGCCGCGGAGCGGCTGGGCCTGTGAGCCATGGCCGCTGAGCCTGCACGTCCGGAGCCTGTGCTCCGGAATGGGAGAGGCCACAACAGTGAGAGGCCCGCGTACCGCAAAAAAAAATATATATATATATTCCAAAGACTGCAAACTAGCAAGTGATAAGCTGAATTCAGCCCACAGATATCTTTTAGCAGACCTGCAAAATGTTCTGTTTTAGTTTTGGCTTGGTTTTATTAGTCAGTAGCATTTAGTGTTTAAGGCATTTTAGTTTAAATCCAGATTTCCAGACTCTCTTGGAAAATGAGAAGCTCTGGCATCTGAATCTGCATTTTTGCATGGCAGGAATCAGCCCTGACAGGGACTGATGAGTACCAACTCTGCAATTTCCCATCGTCTCCCCAGGCTTCACATCTCTCATTTCCATCAACAGCTTGGTCCCTGCAGACATTTGAGTGTAAGACCCAGGTATAACATATAGAACTCTGAAAAGAGGAAAAATATCTATAAAGGATGATTGGGTCCAGTGAAAGTTTTGGCTTTATTTTTCTCTTTAAAGATGGGATTAGCTTGAGCCTATTAATATGCTAATATGCTAATAATCAAGGGGATGATTATTGAAACAAAGTCAAAATGTGAGAAGGAATGTGATGTAGAACAATGATGGTCAAATCAAACTTGGACCAGTGGAAGGATTCCTCCAGAGAATATAGCTGTATATATAATGAAGCTATGATTTAAGAATATGACACTGCATATAAGGTAACTAAACTCACTTGAGATGGATAGTCACTAAACCTTCATGGTAACCCTAATAAGACCACAAGTTGGCAATTAAAAAGAAAATAAAAGCTCCAACATTTTGTTATACCAAGCAACTAGTATTCAGTTTTCTAAAGAGACCCAAAGCATAGCTCATGTTTTTGTGTTTCTGATGAATTATACCCAACAGTCCTTTGCTGCTATAGTGTGCCCTCATAAGAAGGACTGGAGAAAACATGTTTATATAAATCCAGAGAATTTGTACGTCAAGACTGCTACAGCATAAAATGATCCATTTCCCAGCCTTGCCAAGGAGTATTTTTTTACACATACGTATCCTTCTTATGAAGTTAAAATTCATTTTTGTTCTGGTTGATGTACTAGGGCTGAGTGAAACCACAAAGTATATTACCTGAGTTGCAGTTTCACGTGAATTAGTTTTAAAAAGTTGTTGACGGTGGCATCATTCTAAAGACTGGGCTAGAAACTGCAAAGGCCATAAACGAGATCTCTGATTGGTTTGGTATATCACCCAGACTCCTCCAAATAAAAGTACACGTACTAGATGGTTTGTTACTCCTAGAAAGTTAAGATGAAACTTGTCAATCTAACATCAAGATCATCTACAACATGGCTTGATTTATATAAATGAAATAAGTGAAAGTCCGAGACAATCTATTATGGTATTATCTATTTGGCAGGTCAAATTGTTTTCTGGCCCATTCTGCTTGGTTTGGGGTAGTTCTTTTTCCTCAATAATGATGGGTTAAGTGTTTCATTTGCCTTGATGTCTCTGTTGGATCCACACTATGGCAACACCACATCATTATAGAGTCAATCATTGCTATAATTAGGGTTTAGAAGTCTAAAAGCTTTCCCAAAGAAAATAATGTCTAAATATAGGCATGACTAAAATACTATAATTCTTCCAACTTTAGAGAAACTAACCCTTCATATATACTTCCACAAGTACATTTGAAAATGGAAATACATTATAACCATTTTAATATGGCAATATTAAAAATGACTATATCCACACTGTCAATGTTATGTAGACCTATAGCCCCTTAACTGAAAGATTTTACAGTAGAGAATAAAAATATATATGCTGAAGTATGTGACATGAAAGTGAAAAGGGAGATTTTGAATCAATTATCTACTCATTTAAGTGATTCTCCTCAGTCATATTGAAACCATGCAGTTCAGCCTAATGTAGTCTTATCCAACAATCTGCAAATGACTTAAAATTTCTCCATTTCTCTTGTACATATGCCTCTGAAGTTTCCCTAAAAAGATTTAGTGAAATCTGGGGCACAGCATGCATTTGTTCTTACTCTCTTTCAAACTGATTTACAAAAGAGAATGCCAAACAGTGTTCTATGACCCACTAGGCACAGCAGGTCAGAGGGGCTGAGAAAAAAATGTGAGAGTAGACAAAGCCCCTTGCTCTGCTATACACCTTTTAAAAATTTCTCTCATTTTAATTTAAACAGAATTTTGTTCTTGTGTTCCTTTCTCAACACAATAACATTTCAAAGGCTTTGATTCTTCTCCAAAGATGAGAGAGCAAATGAGAAAGTTACTGAAACTGAGGAAGAGTTACGATTCACTTACACCTTCCGAGCTTAGGTATGTTTTATAATCCCCCAGTCTGATGTCCTAACTTGTAACCTCAAACATGTTATAACTTTCTAGCCTTCTCAGAATTGATGGTATCAGTACATCTATCCATTTCCATCTCATGAGGACTGACTCAAAAAGAACCCACTACTATTTATCTACTTCCTCTTTCTGTTCAAATCTTTTTTGTCTGTATTAGTTTACTATTGCTTCTGTAAGAAATTACTACAATGGAGTAACTAAAAACACCATCAATGTATTATCTTACAATCCTGGAGTTTCAAACCTAATGCAGGATTTCCCTAGCTAAAGTCAAGGTGTTAGGAAGGATCCTTCTGAGAGCTCTAGAGGACATTCTGTTTCCTTGTCATATCTAGCTTCTAGAGAACTGTATTCCTTGACTCATTCCTCCCTTCAAACTCTTTAAAGCCAGCAAGTTCTTCTCAACTTGGCATCACTCTGACCTTGCTTCTATCATCCTGTATCTGTCTTTGACTCTGACTCTTATGCCTCCCATTTCCACTTTTAAGGACCCTTGTTATTTCTTTAAGCCCATCAGGAAAATTCAGGATAATCTCCCTATTTTGGTATCAGCTGATTAGCAATCTTAATCCTGTCTTTAACTTTGATTGCCCTTTGCCATGCAACCTAACATATTCATAAATTCTGGAGATGAGGATGCGATCATCTTTGGGGGCCATTATTCTACCTACTATAGTCTCTAAAAGTTCCTCCAGCATTTCCTTCTGAAAACTCATATAAATGCGATCTTTATTCATCAAAACAAGATTTCACTTCACTCTTTCAAAACTTTCCCAAGATAGTAGCTTCTTGGCAGCATGCTACTGTGAAAAAGCACTGAGTAGGATTCAAAAAGCTTAAATCCAAGTTCTAGATATACCACTAATTAAATCAATATATTGAACATTTGTGAACCTCAACTTCCTTTGCTTGTAAAACAAAGGTAATAAATAGTAGACAACTTGACCAGCTCACAGAATGTTGTGATGACCCAATGAGTGACTTGGAAAGTCCTTTAAAATGATTAAGTTGGACAAATGGCAGGTCAAAGAACAGTAATGTAAACTTTAGAGATACATTGACCTGTATTGAAATCCTGGCTCTTCATATGACTTTGGGCTAGCTTCTTAAATTCTCCAAACAGATTTTGCTATCTATAAAATAAAGCTAACCCCTCAGGGGCATTAGACTTAAATAAGACGAAACATGTAAAAGTGCTTAGAACAGTGCTGAAACTGCATTCTAAGCTCTCATTTCGATAATTAACAAATGATCGTACTAATTTGCTTACTGAGTTTTTCAAAATTTTAATTTTAAGGGAAGTAAGATATCTTATTGTTCAACTCTGGTTAGAATGTGGTTAGCAAAATTTATTTATAAAATATCTTAAAATCTTTTTTGACCCCTTTTTAACCAGTAAAAGTACCTGGGGTTCTAAAATCATTTTCCACAATACATTAATGTCATTATTTTTGATATTCTAATTGTCCGAAATTTGACCATGTAACGTCCTTCAAGCCTGCTCCTATTTTAAACAGAATTTTGTTTCCATGTTCTTTTCTCAGCACAATAGTATTGACTTCTAGCTTTCTGGTACATCAAAATGTTCCAGGTTCCCATTACCATTTTCTTGCCACAAACCTAAAATCACCCATTTCTCCATAGAACCTTGGTTTCTTTTAAAGTGAAATATTATTTAGAGACCAAGATCCAGGGCCTAGATGTTCTCATTGTTAATGAGTTATCATTGATTCTGGCCCAGTTCTATGAACAGAGCTAGGAAATACACATACAGTTATAGTCCACAAGGGATTTTTTTACCTGTGGATTTCATCTCCATTTTTTACACAGTGAGAACCCTAATTCTCAACAACATCAATATATTTACATATTTGTTCATCCTTTAGAACACACAAAGTAATTTCAGAACCGTTAAACCAATATCACTATTAACAACAAATCTATTAAGTGAAACATGGGTTTTTTTGTTTGTTTGTTTTTACTTTTTTTAACCTAAGTCTGTTACTCTCTAAGGGTGTTCAGAGAACTATGTTCAAAATTCCTTGAATAACTTCTTTTCCTGTGTGACTATATTATCTGTTTGGTATACATGTAGGTTTGTTTCAGCTATAATTAATTATAGAATTTTTATCTTATTTCATTTCAATTTTTAAAATACGTAAATCATTTACATATTTCAAAAGGCGAGTCAAAATATATAATTACATATTACATAAAAAACATATATAAACTAAATTACATAAATATATATTATAAATAAATATAAAGGTAACTTTCATTTCTACCTACTATACCTTCCAATCAATTCCCACATATTTGCCACAGATAGTTTCTTTTTTACCCTTTCTGTTCTCAGTTGTCTTTTCTAAAAATAAGCGTGCGCGCACATGCGTGCACACACACACACGTCTTATTTCCCCTATTGTTTTACAAAACAGGCAAAGCTTATTTGCTACTTTGCACCGTTTTTTACTTTATTATCATTATATATTATAAAAATATATAATAAAAATCATTCCATATCTTTTTTAAAAGCAAATGCTGTATTATTTGCTATATATTCACTACTGCTGTATCTTCACTGTGAATTTTGGCCCTCAACATTATTAAACAACCTTCTTTATTGGTGTTTTAATCACTAACATGACTGTATTTGGAGATAGGGGTTTTAGGAGCTTATCAAGGTTAAATGAGGTCATAAGGGTAGGGCCCTAATTCAATAGGGATGCTGGTGGCCTTATAAAAAACAAGGAAGAAAGATCTCTCTCTCTTTCTCCATAAACACACACCGAGGAAAGGCCATGTGAGCACACAGTAAGAAGGTGGATGCCTTCAAGCCAGGAAGAGGGCTTTCACCAGAACTCAATTACACTGACACCTTCATCCAAGACTTCCAGCCTCCAGAACTGTCAGAGAAAAATTTCTAAGTCACCAGTCTATAGTATTTTATTATGGCAACCTGAGCTAATACACCATTTTTATTTTATTCTTTTATTTTTTTATAGTAGCTTTGTATGGATATTGTATCCAGTTTTCTGTTCATCTAATATTTCCCTACACAAAAGTATTAGGTTTACCTAGCCAATGTTGGAAATTTGGGTTGCTTACCAGGATTTTTAGTTCAAGATTATCTTCCTCTGCTTTTTTATTTCTATAGGATCTTTAACTTCCACTGCTTGCTTCTTTTTCTCTCATCAATGAGACTCAAAGGATGCTCCCTACTCTAAGTCTCCCCATTCCACCCCTGAAGTGGTGCTCCTTCAATACTTCCAACACTGGTTCCATGCACTTCCACACCTCCTCCTTTTTTATGCTCCAGTAACCAGAGCTGTGACCAACAAGATCTCTGACCTGTTCTCAGCACTTTTTCACTTAGTTTGTTGATTCTTTCTTACTGTGCATGATTTTATCAGTATTTATCACTATTAGGTCCCTATCCACTTTTCCTATTTTCTCTTCAGTCACTGACAGACTCCATATACAGTCATGTGTTCTGAGAATGAACCTGCTGAATTTGCATGTTTATTTTGCTACCTACACATAATCTGAAATTGGTAATAATTTTGTTGTTCTAATTATTCCATAGATATCAGCTATAGGTAATTTTATTTGCTCTTCTCATTGACCTGCTTATACAAGTTTTGGGGGAAATGTTTAGACATTTTGATTTAATCAGCTGACATGACCTTTAGGGAGCTGGAAGTCATAATAATAATTTCTTATTTCTTGTAACTACTTGATATGACAGAAGTGATAATATTAAGGAAAATAACTGATTCAGAGTCTAGGGATCCAGTTCTTCCTCAAGAAAATATCTGTAGCTATGGTTCTCATCTGGTGTGCATTGGTGCAAAGTTCATCCATTACTGATCTCTTGGTCCATTTCTTCAGGTCGTTAATTCCAAGTGTTCCTTTGGTATTCTCTCTTGAATGTATCTTTCCCATCATGATCTTCATAAGGGTGGAGTAACTTCATTTGTTCTTGAAGCTCTGTCACTCAGTTTACCCATCTTATTACCTGGGAGAATCTACATGCTCCTACAACACATTTAACCCTTCTGTACTGCTTGGAAGCTTAAAAATGTGAGGTGACATTATATAAGGGCTATTAAGACAAAGTAAAGGAAAGAGACTAATATTTTTATTATTAACCCCACTTTACCTTAGAAGAAGTATATTTAGGTGTTAATTGGTTAGTTCAAGGTGATACAGCAAATTTATATCAATTTCTAGTCCTTGGTTACTAATTCTTTTCCTTCTATGCTTTACACATAGATATGTCCTTCATCTCAGGTACCTTTAAGCTTCAGCTGAAACAGTGGTTTCAAACTCTAAGACCACCAACTCTCAAATACGTTTTCTCAATTTTTATGTCTAAAAATTTTGAGTATATTTTCAACTTTCCCCACTGGGACTCATCATCACTCCATCTATTCCACTCTCATTTATATTCAATTATTCTTGCATCTACTTGTGTCTATTTTAATATCTGGGGTTTTTTCCACAATTTTAGACAAGGATTTTCTTCTCAGGTTTTCCTACCTCACTGATTTTAACTGCCAACCTCAATTAGATATTGATCATATGCTGGAAAGGTTCCTGGAAGCACATTTATAACCGGGGAAATTTCCTTCTCATCCTTGTCTTCCCTGTTCCTACATACTCCCCACACCCCTCATGTCCCTCTTTTTAATTTAACCATAAATTTTTTCAAGCCTTCAATATTCCAATGCTCATTTTTAAACAAAGATTGTAGAAAGAAAAATAACATGAGTAAATAAAGGGGAATAGAAAGTTCTTAGACCAATAAAATTCTGTTCTCTAGTCCCTTCTATGCTCTGAGAATGTATTCAACAGCAAGAAAAAAAAAATATGGTTCCAACTTTTGGGGGTTTGGGATGAATCCTAACACCAGACTAATTTGCTATAAATAAGTCATTTACGCTAATAGTGAGAAAGATGAGGGTTCCAAGGCTAGCTAATTAGAGAAGACATTAGAAGTACAATTCTACTTGGCACTTCTGATGTTATTAAAAACTGGGGAATGATTATTTGGGGAAATGAAGAAGCATGTCTAGTTGCTGTGATTACATTATTTTACTTAAGCATGTGGTGCCTTAGAGATTCTGGGAAGAGAATGAGAGAAAGCATGAGGAGTTTTCTAGTAGGTATTGGTATGTGGGGACAACTTGTTTCCACTTGACTTAAGCCCAGAATAATTGAGGCCCTGCATAAAAAAGATGATAAATTAACATTCTTCCAGCCTCTAATGGGTAGCTAAAGCATTTAATATTCCCGTATTTCCCAATATAATGCACTTTTGGCAGAGTTGCTTAACTATAAAACTAATAGTTATTGTACACTTTCTGCTCCTGTGTTCACCAATTGTACTAAGAGCTGGAGACACATTAGCTCACTTCAGTTTCAATTATTCTGTCTTCTCTTTAGAGAAAGGATTGATAACTACAGTTTGCTAATAACATATGAAGCTTCTTGTGATCTAGATTTAATTCAGGCCAGCACAGTGTGAGCTACTATACAGTGCATGAAATAAGACAACCTAATTTTTTCATTTCATGCAGTTGGCTACACAGAGGCTGAGCCATGAGCCACTTGCCATTTCCTTAATGTGTAAATCTTAATTCACTCTCATTTATCAGTTTTGAAAATCAAAATCTGCCTGTTTAGAGAGTCAAGTGTTCAAGTTAGAGGAGAAAATTTTTAATAAATATTTAGTTCAAATATTTTAACTAATGGAGGGCTTCCCTGGTGGTGCAGTGGTTGAGAGTCCGCCTGCCGATGCAGGGGACACAGGTTCGTGCCCCGGTCCAGGAGAATCCCACATGCCGCAGAGCAGCTGGGTCCGTAAGCCATGGCCGCTGAGCCTGTGCGTCCGGAGCCTGTGCTCCACAACGGGAGAGGCCACAACAGTGAGAGGCCCACAGAGCGCAAAAAAATATATATATATTTATATATATATTTTAACTAATGGGATAAGCATAATTTCGAGTTTCATGTCTTTTTATTTATATCAAGTTTTTCTGTAAGTATTTCATTTAAATTGTGTGAATATACTCCACTACATTGCATGTAAGACAGTCTTTTCCAAAGGGTATTCCAAGGAACACTTGTTCCATAACAGGTATGATGAAGTATTATCTTTTACATATGAACTATGATGGGCCTTCAAATTGATTCAAAACAGATATCTAGAAATGAGCCAATATGTGTTATGTGTAAGAAACAAGCAATGCAAAAGGAGGGAGGCTGACACACTATTTAGAAAGGGTAACATATTACTTAGCTAATGTTCTAAGTGGAATTCATTTTTTTGATGAGCACATTATAATCCAGCATTGCCTAATGGAAAGCAAGATTATGAGAGATATGAAACGTGGGTATGTATCACTGGGAATGGGATGATAGCAAATGAACTGAAAAATAAGGGAGAGATGCAAAGCATGGACCACTGTGTTAAGATGCTGAACCTATCATAACAGGCTCAAGGCAAGAACCCCTCTCAAGCCCTGGTTGCAGGGGTATAGCAAGGAACAGCAACCAATAGAAGAAAATCTAAAACAATCTGTGAACTTCATAGTTTTGCTTATGAGTAGTCTTAAGAAACAGAAACACAGAATTGGTTTTTTCTTTATAAGTGCTTTTAAAAAGCTAGGGGCTTATTCAACATAGTCTCAAAAGTCCTAACTATGGCAATCAGAGAAGAAAAAGAAATAAAAGGAATACAAATTGGAAAAGAAGAAGTAAAACTGTCACTGTTTGCAGGTGATGTAATACTATACATAGAAAATCCTAAAGATGCTACCAGAAAACTACTAGAGCTCATCAATGAATCTGGTAAAGTTGCAGGATACAAAATTAATACACAGAAATCTCCTTCATTGTTATATACTAACAATGAAAGATCAAAGAGAGAAATTAAGGAAGCAATCCCATTACCACTGCACCAAAAAGAATAAAATGCCTAGGAATAAACCTACCTAAGGAAGGAAAAGACCTGTACTCAGAAAACTATAAGATACTGATGAAAGAAATCAATGATGACACAAAAAGATGAAGGGATATACCATGTTCTTGGATTGGAAGAACCAGTATTATCAAAACGACTATACCACCCAAAGCAATCTACAGATTCAGTGCAATCCTATCAAACTACCAAGGGCATTTTTCACAGAATTAGAGAAAAAAATTTTTACAATTTGTATGGAAACATAAAAGACCCCAAATAGCCAAAGCAATCTTGAGAAGGACAAACAGAGCTGGAGGAATCAGGCTCCCTGACTTCAAACTATATTACAAAGCTACAGTAATCAAAACAGTATGGTACTTTGGCACAAAAACAAAAATATAGTTTAATGGAACAGGATAGAAAGTCCAGAGATAAACCCATGTGCCTATGGACACCTAATCTGTGACAGTGGAGGCAAGAACATTCAATGGAGAAAGGACAGTCTCTTCAATAAGTGGTGCTGGGAAAGTTGGACAGCTATTCAACACATGTAAAAGAATGAAATTAGAACACTCCCTAACACCATACACAAAAATAAACTCAAAATGGATTAAAGACCTAAATGTAAGTCCAGATACTATAAAACTCTAAGAGGAAAACATAGGTGAACACTCTGACATAAATCAGAGCAAAATCTTTTTTGATCCACCTCCTAGAGTAATGGAAATAAAAACAAAAATAAACAAATGGGACTTAATTAAACTTAAAAACTTTTGCACAGCAAAGGAAACCATAAACAAGTTGACAACCCAATAGGAGAAAATAATAGGAGAAAATATTTGCAAACGAAGCGACCAACAAGGGCTTAATCTCCAAAATATACAAACAGCTCATGCAGCTCAATAACAAAAAGACCCCAAACAACCCAATCAAAAAATGGGCAGATCTAGACATTTCTCCAAAAAAGACATACAGATGGCCAAAAAGCACATGAAAAGATACTCAACATCACTAATTATTAGAGAAATGCAAATCAAAACTACAATGAGGTATCACCTTACACTGGTCAGAATGGACATCATCAAAAAATCTACAAATGCTGGAGAGGGTGTGGAAAAAAGGGAAACCTTCTACACTGTTGGTGGGAATGTAAATTGGTACAGCCACTATGGAGAATGGTATGGAGGTTCCTTAAAAAACTACAAATAGAGTTACCATATGGTCCATCTATCAAACTTCTGGGCATATACCCAGAGAAAATCATAATTCGAAAAGATACATGCACCCCAATGTTCACTGCAGCACTATTTACAATAGCCAGGACATGGAAGCAACCTAAGTGTCCATCAACAGAGGAATGGATATGAAGATGCAGTACATATATACAGTGGAATATTACTCAGCCATAAAAAAAGAATGAAATGATGCCATTTGCAGAAAGGTGGATGGACCTAGATATTGTCATACTGAGTGAAGTCAGTCAGAAGGACAAATATCATATATCACTTATATGTGGAATCTAAAAAAATGGTACAAATGAACTTATCTACAAAAAAGAAATAGAGTTACAGATGTAGAAAACAATCTTATGGTTACCAGGGGGGAAAGGAGGGGAGGGATAAATTGGGAGATTGGGATTGACATATACACACTATTATACATAAAATATATAATGACCTATGTGGGAAAAGAACCTAAAAAAGAGGTGATATATGTATAACTGACTCACTTTGCTGTACAGCAGAAAGTAGCACACTGTAAATCAACTATACTCCAATAAAAGTTAAATAAATAAATAAAGTAAAAAGCTAGGGGCACCCACTGTTGCTCACTCTCCATTCCATCTCAACTCTCTGGATATACACAATTGTATATCATAGCTCTAGAAATTCAGAAAGAGATTTATAGAATATGATAATAATAGAGTATGGCTAATGAAACAGATGGCTGTATAGTAGCAGGGGTTACAGGTTACAAGAAACACCGAGGAAGGGAACAATAAACAAAACAAATAATAATATAATAATAATTACCATATTAGAGCTAGCACAAATAAAATTTATTACACGGCACGAACTATTGTTCTAAAATATATATTAACTAATTTAAGACAACTGTATGAGGTAAATACTTCCATTATTCCCATTAAAGACAGAGAAACTGAGGCCCAGATAGGTGAAGTATATTGTCCAAAGTTGGATATAGTATATGTATATATAGAATTCAAGGACAACTGTCTAATTCCAGATCCTGTGCTCTTAACAAAAATAATCACCTCAAATTTTTCTGAAATTTGAGTTTTAATTGCCAGTAGTTGATATATAGAATAAAAGTAATTAATTTTCAAACTGTTAAATGAATTAGTAGGCATCTTTTTCATACAGTCAGTGCATTATTTTCCCATTTTTGAAAAACTATTCCAAATCAAAAGGCAATGCCCAAATGCTGTATGGGAATATTTGCAAATCTCTCTTAGAGAGCGAAGAAGCATATATATATATATATATATATAGAGAGAGAGAGAGAGAGAGAGAGAGAGAGAGAGAGAGAGAGAGAGA